>NW_028227295.1:897500-917500 GCF_978045245.1 Mus caroli
TCTCTGTCTCTCTCTCTGTCTCTCTCTGTGTCTCTCTGTGTCTCTCTCTGTCTCTCTCTGTCTCTCTCTCTGTCTCTCTCTTTCTCTTTCTCTGTGTCTCCCTCTGTCTATCTCTGTGTCTCTCTCTGTATCTCTCCCTGTCTCTGTCTGTCTCTGTCTGTCTCTGTCTGTCTCTCTCTTTCTCTTTCTCTGTCTCTCCCTCTATCTCTTTGTCTCCCTCTGTCTCTCTCTCTGAGTCTCTCTCTGTATTTCTCAGTCATTCTCTTTGTCTCTGTCTCTCTCTGTGTCTCTCTCTGTCTCTATTTCTGTCTCTCTCTGTCTCTCTGTCTTTCTCAGTCACTCCCTTTATCTCTGTCTCTCTCTCTCTCTCTCTCTGTCTCTCTCTGTTTCTCTCTCTGTCTCTCTCTCTGTCTCTCTCTGTCTCTATCTCTTACTCTCTCTGTCTCTCTCTGTCTCTCTCTGTCTCTCTCTGTCTCTCTCTGTGTCTCTTTTTCTCTATCTCTGTCTATCTCTGTCTCTCTCTGTCTCTCTCTGTCTCTCTCTCTCTGTCTCTCTCTCTGTATCTCTCTCTCTGTCTCTCTCTGTCTCTATCTGTGTCTCTCTCTGTCTCTCTCTCTGTCTCTCTCCGTCTATCTCTGTTTCTTTCTCTGTGTCTCTCTGTCTCTCTCTCTCTCTCTGTCTCTCTCTGTCTCTCTCTCTGTATCTCTCTCTCTGTTGCTCTCTGTGTCTCTCTCTGTCTCTCTCTGTGTCTCTCTGTGTCTATCTCTGTCTCTCTCTCTGTCTCTCTCCGTCTATCTCGTTTCTTTCTTTTCTTGTGTCTCTCTGTCTCTCTCTCTTTCTCTCTCTGTCTCTCTCTTTCTCTCTCTGTCTCTCTCTGTCTCGCTCGTCTCTCTCGTCTCTCTCTCTGTCTCTCTCTGTGTCTCTCTCTGTCTCTCTATCTGTCTCTCTCTGTCTCTCTCTATCTGTCTCTGTCTCTCTCTCTGTCTCTTTTCTGTCTCTCTCTGTCTCTCTCTATCTCCCTCTTTATCTTTTTCTGTCTCTCCCTCTGTCTATCTCTGTGTCTCTCTCTGTCTCTCTCTTTCTCTCTCTGTCTCTCTCTGTCTCGCTCATCTCTCTCTGTCTCTCTCTCTGTGTCTCTCTCTGTCTCTCTATCTGTCTCTCTCTGTCTCTCTCTGTCTGTCACTGTCTCTCTCTCTGTCTCTTTTCTGTCTCTCTGTCTCTCTCTCTGTGTCTCCCTCTTTCTCTTTCTCTGTATCTCCCTCTGTCTCTCTCTGTGTCTCTCTCTGTATCTCTCTCTGTCTCTCTCTGTCTCTGTCTTTCTCTCTGTTTCTCTCTTTGTCTCTTTGTCTCTCTCTGTCTCTCACTCAGTGTCTCTCTCTGTATTTCTCAGTCATTCTCTTTGTCTCTGTCTCTCTCTCTCTGTCTCTCTCTCTGTCTCTCTCTGTCTCTATTTCTGTCTCTCTCTGTTTCTCCCAGTGTCTCTCCCCGTCTCTCTCTGTCTCTATCTCTGTCTCTCTCAGTGTCTCTCTTTCTCTCTCTCTGTCTCTCTCTGTCTCTATCTCTGTCTCTCTCTCTCTCTGTGTCTCTCTCTGTCTCTGTCTGTCTCTCTCTGTCTCTCTCTCTGTCTCTCTCTGTGTCTCTCTCTATCTCTCTTTGTGTCTCACTCTGTCTCTCACTGTCTCTCTCTGTCTGCTACTGTCTCTCTCTGTCTCTCTCTGTGTCTTTCTGTGTCTCTCCATGTCTCTCTCTGTGTCTCTCTCTGTCTCTCTCTGTGTTTCTCTGTGTCTCTCTCTGTGTTCTCTCTCTGTCTCTCTCTGATTCTCTCTGTCTCTCTGTCTGTTTCTGTTTCTTTCTGTCTCTCTATATATATCTCTATGTCTCTCTCTGTGCCTTTCTTTGTCTCACTCTGTCTCTATCTGTCTCTTTCTGTCTTTCTCTCTGTCTCTCTCTCTGTCTCTCTCTGTCTCTCTCTGTCTCTCTCTGTCTCTCTCTGCTCTCTTTGTCTCTCTCTGTATGTCTCTGTCATCTCTGTGTCTCTCTCTGTCTCTCTCTGTCTCTTTGTCTCTCTCTCTGTCTCTCTGTCTTTCTCTCTGTGTCTTTCTCTGTCTCTCTCTGTCTCTATATCTGTCTCTCTCTGTGTCTCTCTCTGTCTCTCTCCGTCTCTCTCTCTGTCTCTCTCTGTCTTTCTCTGTCTCTCTTTGTCTCTCCCTCTTTGTCTCTTTTCTGTATCTATGTCTCTCTCTCTGTCTATCTCTGTCTCTCTCTGACTATCTCTGTCTCTCTCTGTGTCTCTCTCTGTCTCACTCTGTCTCTCTGTCTCTCTCTCTGTCTCTCTCAGTCTCTATCTCTGTCTCTCTCAGATTCTCTCTGTCTCTCTCTGTGTATCTCTTTGTCTTCTCTGTCTCTCTCTCTGTCTCTCTCTCTGTCTCTCTCTTTGTCTCTCTTTGTCTACCTCTCTTTATCTCTCTCTGTGTCTCTCTCTGTGTCTCTCTATCACTTTCTCTGTCTCTCTCTGTCTCTATCTCTATCTCTCTCTGTTTCTGTATTTGTCTCTGTTTCTCTCTGTCTGTCTCTCTGTCTCTCTCAGTCACTCTCACTCTGTCTCTGTCTCTCTCTTTGTCTCTGTCTCTCAATGTGTCTCTCTTGTGTATCTCTGTGTCTCTGTCTTTCTATCTCTCTTTCTCTGTCTCTCTCTGTCTCTCTCTGTCTCCCTCTGTGTCTCTCTCTGTCTCTCCTTGTCTCTCTCTGTTTCTCTGTCTCGCTCTGTCTCTCAGTCTCTCTCACTTTGTCTCTGTCTCTCTCTGTCTCTCTCTTTGTCTCTGTCTCTCTCTGTCTCTCTCTTTGTCTCTCTCTGTCTCTCTCTTTGTCCCTCTCTGTCTAACTCTCTCTCTATCTCTCTCTGTGTCTCTCTCTGTGTCTATGACTCTCTCTGTCTCTCTTTCTGTCTCTCTCTGTTTCTATCTCTGTCTCTCTCTGTCTCTCTCTTAGTCTCTGTCGCTCTCTGTTTGTCTCTCTGTCTCTCTCAGTCTCTCTCACTCTGTCTCTGTCTCTCTCTTTGTCTCTGTCTCTCTCTGTGTCTCTCTATGTGTTTCTCTGTGTCTCTGTCTCTGTATCTCTGTCTCTCTGTCTGTCTCTCTCTCTGTCTTTGTTTGTCTCTCTCTGTGTCTCTCTCTGTCTCTCTATGTCTCTCTCTCTGTATGTCTCTGTCTCTCTCTGTGTCTCTCTCTATCTCTCTTTGTGTCTCACTCTGTCTCTCACTGTCTCTCTCTGTCTGCTACTGTCTCTCTCTGTCTCTCTCTGTGTCTTTCTGTGTCTCTCCATGTCTCTCTCTGTGTCTCTCTCTGTCTCTCTCTGTGTTTCTCTGTGTCTCTCTCTGTGTTCTCTCTCTGTCTCTCTCTGATTCTCTCTGTCTCTCTGTCTGTTTCTGTTTCTTTCTGTCTCTCTCTATATATCTCTATGTCTCTCTCTGTGCCTTTCTTTGTCTCACTCTGTCTCTATCTGTCTCTTTCTGTCTTTCTCTCTGTCTCTCTCTCTGTCTCTCTCTGTCTCTCTCTGCTCTCTTTGTCTCTCTCTGTATGTCTCTGTCATCTCTGTCTCTCTCTCTGTCTCTCTCTGTCTCTCTCTGCTCTCTTTGTCTCTCTCTGTATGTCTCTGTCATCTCTGTCTCTCTCTCTGTCTCTCTCTGTCTCCTTGTCTCTCTCTCTGTCTCTCTGTGTTTCTCTCTGTGTCTTTCTCTGTCTCTCTCTGTCTCTATATCTGTGTCTCTCTGTGTCTCTCTCTGTCTCTCTCTGTCTCTCTCTCTGTCTCTCTCTGTCTTTCTCTGTCTCTCTTTGTCTCTCCCTCTTTGTCTCTTTTCTGTATCTATGTCTCTCTCTGTCTATCTCTGTCTCTCTCTGACTATCTCTGTCTCTCTCTGTGTCTCTCTCTGTCTCACTCTGTCTCTCTGTCTCTCTCTCTCTGTCTCTCTCAGTCTCTATCTCTGTCTCTCTCAGATTCTCTCTGTCTCTCTCTGTGTATCTCTCTGTCTTCTCTGTCTCTCTCTCTGTCTCTCTCTTTGTCTCTCTTTGTCTACCTCTCTCTATCTCTCTCTGTGTCTCTCTCTGTGTCTCTCTATCACTTTCTCTGTCTCTCTCTGTCTCTATCTCTATCTCTCTCTGTTTCTGTATTTGTCTCTGTTTCTCTCTGTCGGTCTCTCTGTCTCTCTCAGTCACTCTCACTCTGTCTCTGTCTCTCTCTTTGTCTCTGTCTCTCAATGTGTCTCTCTTGTGTATCTCTGTGTCTCTGTCTTTCTATCTCTCTTTCTCTGTCTCCCTCTGTGTCTCTCTCTGTCTCTCATTGTCTCTCTCTGTCTCTCTGTCTCGCTCTGTCTCTCAGTCTCTCTCACTTTGTCTCTGTCTCTCTCTGTCTCTCTCTTTGTCTCTCTCTGTCTCTCTCTTTGTCCCTCTCTGTCTAACTCTCTCTCTATCTCTCTCTGTGTCTCTCTCTGTGTCTATCACTCTCTCTGTCTCTCTTTCTGTCTCTCTCTGTTTCTATCTCTGTCTCTCTCTGTCTATCTCTTAGTCTCTGTCGCTCTCTGTTTGTCTCTCTGTCTCTCTCAGTCTCTCTCACTCTGTCTCTGTCTCTCTCTTTGTCTCTGTCTCTCTCTGTGTCTCTCTATGTGTTTCTCTGTGTCTCTGTCTCTGTATCTCTGTCTCTCTGTCTCTCTCTCTGTCTTTGTTTGTCTCTCTCTGTGTCTCTCTCTGTCTCTCTATGTCTCTCTCTCTGTATGTCTCTGTCTCTCTCTGTTTCTCTCTCTGTATGTCTCAGTCTCTTTCACTATGTCTCTGTCTCTCTCTCTGTGTCTCTCTGTGTATCTCTATGAGTCTCTTTGTGTCCCTGTCTCTCTATCTCTGTCTCTCTATGTCTCTATCTCTTTCTTTGTCTCTCTCTGTCTCTAACTATGTCTCTCCCTGTTTATCTCCTGTCTCTCACTGTCTCTCTCTGTGTCTCTCTATGTCTCTCTCTGTTTCATGTGTCTCTCTCTGTCTCTCTTTGTCTCTCTCTGTCTCCATCCCTCTCTGTATCTCTCTGTCTCTCTCTGTCTCTCTCTGTCTCTCTCTGTCTCTCTCTGTCTCTATCTCTGTCTCTCTCTGTCTCTCTATGTCTCTCTCTGTGTCTCTCTCTGTTTCTCTCTCTGTCTCTCTCCATCTATCTCTGTTTCTTTCTTTGTCTCTCCCTGTCTCTCTCTGTCTCTCTCTGTCTCTCTCGTCTCTCTCTGTCTCTCTCTCTCTCTGTCACTCTCTGTGAATCTCTCTGTCTCTCTCTGTCTCTCTCTGTCTCTCTCTCTGTCTCTTTTCTGTCTCTCTCTGTCTCTCTCTCTGTCTCTCTCTGTGTCTCTCTCTGTCTCTCTATCTGTCTCTCTCTGTCTCTCTCTGTCTGTCACTGTCTCTCTCTCTGACTCTTTTCTGTCTCTCTGTCTCTCTCTCTGTGTCTCCCTCTTTCTCTTTCTCTGTATCTCCCTCTGTCTCTCTCTGTGTCTCTCTCTGTATCTCTCTCTGTCTCTCTCTGTCTCTGTCTTTCTCTCTGTTTCTCTCTTTGTCTCTTTGTCTCTCTCTGTCTCTCACTCAGTGTCTCTCTCTGTATTTCTCAGTCATTCTCTTTGTCTCTGTCTCTCTCTCTGTCTCTCTCTGTCTCTCTCTCTGTCTCTCTCTGTCTCTATTTCTGTCTCTCTCTGTTTCTCCCAGTGTCTCTCCCCGTCTCTCTCTGTCTCTATCTCTGTCTCTGTCAGTGTCTCTCTTTCTCTCTCTCTGTCTCTCTCTGTCTCTATCTCTGTCTCTCTCTATGTGTGTCTCTGTCTCTGTCTGTCTCTCTCTGTCTCTCTCTCTGTCTCTCTCTGTGTCTCTCTCTATCTCTCTTTGTGTCTCACTCTGTCTCTCACTGTCTCTCTCTGTCTGCTACTGTCTCTCTCTGTCTCTCTCTGTGTCTTTCTGTGTCTCTCCATGTCTCTCTCTGTGTCTCTCTCTGTCTCTCTCTGTGTTTCTCTGTGTCTCTCTCTGTGTTCTCTCTCTGTCTCTCTCTGATTCTCTCTGTCTCTCTGTCTGTTTCTGTTTCTTTCTGTCTCTCTATATATATCTCTATGTCTCTCTCTGTGCCTTTCTTTGTCTCACTCTGTCTCTATCTGTCTCTTTCTGTCTTTCTCTCTGTCTCTCTCTCTGTCTCTCTCTGTCTCTCTCTGTCTCTCTCTGTCTCTCTCTGCTCTCTTTGTCTCTCTCTGTCATCTCTGTGTCTCTCTCTGTCTCTCTCTGTCTCTTTGTCTCTCTCTCTGTCTCTCTGTCTTTCTCTCTGTGTCTTTCTCTGTCTCTCTCTGTCTCTATATCTGTCTCTCTCTGTGTCTCTCTCTGTCTCTCTCCGTCTCTCTCTCTGTCTCTCTCTGTCTTTCTCTGTCTCTCTTTGTCTCTCCCTCTTTGTCTCTTTTCTGTATCTATGTCTCTCTCTCTGTCTATCTCTGTCTCTCTCTGACTATCTCTGTCTCTCTCTGTGTCTCTCTCTGTCTCACTCTGTCTCTCTGTCTCTCTCTCTGTCTCTCTCAGTCTCTATCTCTGTCTCTCTCAGATTCTCTCTGTCTCTCTCTGTGTATCTCTTTGTCTTCTCTGTCTCTCTCTCTGTCTCTCTCTCTGTCTCTCTCTTTGTCTCTCTTTGTCTACCTCTCTTTATCTCTCTCTGTGTCTCTCTCTGTGTCTCTCTATCACTTTCTCTGTCTCTCTCTGTCTCTATCTCTATCTCTCTCTGTTTCTGTATTTGTCTCTGTTTCTCTCTGTCTGTCTCTCTGTCTCTCTCAGTCACTCTCACTCTGTCTCTGTCTCTCTCTTTGTCTCTGTCTCTCAATGTGTCTCTCTTGTGTATCTCTGTGTCTCTGTCTTTGTATCTCTCTTTCTCTGTCTCTCTCTGTCTCTCTCTGTCTCCCTCTGTGTCTCTCTCTGTCTCTCCTTGTCTCTCTCTGTTTCTCTGTCTCGCTCTGTCTCTCAGTCTCTCTCACTTTGTCTCTGTCTCTCTCTGTCTCTCTCTTTGTCTCTGTCTCTCTCTGTCTCTCTCTTTGTCTCTCTCTGTCTCTCTCTTTGTCCCTCTCTGTCTAACTCTCTCTCTATCTCTCTCTGTGTCTCTCTCTGTGTCTATGACTCTCTCTGTCTCTCTTTCTGTCTCTCTCTGTTTCTATCTCTGTCTCTCTCTGTCTCTCTCTTAGTCTCTGTCGCTCTCTGTTTGTCTCTCTGTCTCTCTCAGTCTCTCTCACTCTGTCTCTGTCTCTCTCTTTGTCTCTGTCTCTCTCTGTGTCTCTCTATGTGTTTCTCTGTGTCTCTGTCTCTGTATCTCTGTCTCTCTGTCTGTCTCTCTCTCTGTCTTTGTTTGTCTCTCTCTGTGTCTCTCTCTGTCTCTCTATGTCTCTCTCTCTGTATGTCTCTGTCTCTCTCTGTGTCTCTCTCTATCTCTCTTTGTGTCTCACTCTGTCTCTCACTGTCTCTCTCTGTCTGCTACTGTCTCTCTCTGTCTCTCTCTGTGTCTTTCTGTGTCTCTCCATGTCTCTCTCTGTGTCTCTCTCTGTCTCTCTCTGTGTTTCTCTGTGTCTCTCTCTGTGTTCTCTCTCTGTCTCTCTCTGATTCTCTCTGTCTCTCTGTCTGTTTCTGTTTCTTTCTGTCTCTCTCTATATATCTCTATGTCTCTCTCTGTGCCTTTCTTTGTCTCACTCTGTCTCTATCTGTCTCTTTCTGTCTTTCTCTCTGTCTCTCTCTCTGTCTCTCTCTGTCTCTCTCTGCTCTCTTTGTCTCTCTCTGTATGTCTCTGTCATCTCTGTCTCTCTCTCTGTCTCTCTCTGTCTCTCTCTGCTCTCTTTGTCTCTCTCTGTATGTCTCTGTCATCTCTGTCTCTCTCTCTGTCTCTCTCTGTCTCCTTGTCTCTCTCTCTGTCTCTCTGTGTTTCTCTCTGTGTCTTTCTCTGTCTCTCTCTGTCTCTATATCTGTGTCTCTCTGTGTCTCTCTCTGTCTCTCTCTGTCTCTCTCTCTGTCTCTCTCTGTCTTTCTCTGTCTCTCTTTGTCTCTCCCTCTTTGTCTCTTTTCTGTATCTATGTCTCTCTCTGTCTATCTCTGTCTCTCTCTGACTATCTCTGTCTCTCTCTGTGTCTCTCTCTGTCTCACTCTGTCTCTCTGTCTCTCTCTCTCTGTCTCTCTCAGTCTCTATCTCTGTCTCTCTCAGATTCTCTCTGTCTCTCTCTGTGTATCTCTCTGTCTTCTCTGTCTCTCTCTCTGTCTCTCTCTTTGTCTCTCTTTGTCTACCTCTCTCTATCTCTCTCTGTGTCTCTCTCTGTGTCTCTCTATCACTTTCTCTGTCTCTCTCTGTCTCTATCTCTATCTCTCTCTGTTTCTGTATTTGTCTCTGTTTCTCTCTGTCGGTCTCTCTGTCTCTCTCAGTCACTCTCACTCTGTCTCTGTCTCTCTCTTTGTCTCTGTCTCTCAATGTGTCTCTCTTGTGTATCTCTGTGTCTCTGTCTTTCTATCTCTCTTTCTCTGTCTCCCTCTGTGTCTCTCTCTGTCTCTCATTGTCTCTCTCTGTCTCTCTGTCTCGCTCTGTCTCTCAGTCTCTCTCACTTTGTCTCTGTCTCTCTCTGTCTCTCTCTTTGTCTCTCTCTGTCTCTCTCTTTGTCCCTCTCTGTCTAACTCTCTCTCTATCTCTCTCTGTGTCTCTCTCTGTGTCTATCACTCTCTCTGTCTCTCTTTCTGTCTCTCTCTGTTTCTATCTCTGTCTCTCTCTGTCTATCTCTTAGTCTCTGTCGCTCTCTGTTTGTCTCTCTGTCTCTCTCAGTCTCTCTCACTCTGTCTCTGTCTCTCTCTTTGTCTCTGTCTCTCTCTGTGTCTCTCTATGTGTTTCTCTGTGTCTCTGTCTCTGTATCTCTGTCTCTCTGTCTCTCTCTCTGTCTTTGTTTGTCTCTCTCTGTGTCTCTCTCTGTCTCTCTATGTCTCTCTCTCTGTATGTCTCTGTCTCTCTCTGTTTCTCTCTCTGTATGTCTCAGTCTCTTTCACTATGTCTCTGTCTCTCTCTCTGTGTCTCTCTGTGTATCTCTATGAGTCTCTTTGTGTCCCTGTCTCTCTATCTCTGTCTCTCTATGTCTCTATCTCTTTCTTTGTCTCTCTCTGTCTCTAACTATGTCTCTCCCTGTTTATCTCCTGTCTCTCACTGTCTCTCTCTGTGTCTCTCTATGTCTCTCTCTGTTTCATGTGTCTCTCTCTGTCTCTCTTTGTCTCTCTCTGTCTCCATCCCTCTCTGTATCTCTCTGTCTCTCTCTGTCTCTCTCTGTCTCTCTCTGTCTCTCTCTGTCTCTATCTCTGTCTCTCTCTGTCTCTCTATGTCTCTCTCTGTGTCTCTCTCTGTTTCTCTCTCTGTCTCTCTCCATCTATCTCTGTTTCTTTCTTTGTCTCTCCCTGTCTCTCTCTGTCTCTCTCTGTCTCTCTCGTCTCTCTCTGTCTCTCTCTCTCTCTGTCACTCTCTGTGAATCTCTCTGTCTCTCTCTGTCTCTCTCTGTCTCTCTCTCTGTCTCTTTTCTGTCTCTCTCTGTCTCTCTCTCTGTCTCTCTCTGTGTCTCTCTCTGTCTCTCTATCTGTCTCTCTCTGTCTCTCTCTGTCTGTCACTGTCTCTCTCTCTGACTCTTTTCTGTCTCTCTGTCTCTCTCTCTGTGTCTCCCTCTTTCTCTTTCTCTGTATCTCCCTCTGTCTCTCTCTGTGTCTCTCTCTGTATCTCTCTCTGTCTCTCTCTGTCTCTGTCTTTCTCTCTGTTTCTCTCTTTGTCTCTTTGTCTCTCTCTGTCTCTCACTCAGTGTCTCTCTCTGTATTTCTCAGTCATTCTCTTTGTCTCTGTCTCTCTCTCTGTCTCTCTCTGTCTCTCTCTCTGTCTCTCTCTGTCTCTATTTCTGTCTCTCTCTGTTTCTCCCAGTGTCTCTCCCCGTCTCTCTCTGTCTCTATCTCTGTCTCTGTCAGTGTCTCTCTTTCTCTCTCTCTGTCTCTCTCTGTCTCTATCTCTGTCTCTCTCTATGTGTGTCTCTGTCTCTGTCTGTCTCTCTCTGTCTCTCTCTCTGTCTCTCTCTGTGTCTCTCTCTATCTCTCTTTGTGTCTCACTCTGTCTCTCACTGTCTCTCTCTGTCTGCTACTGTCTCTCTCTGTCTCTCTCTGTGTCTTTCTGTGTCTCTCCATGTCTCTCTCTGTGTCTCTCTCTGTCTCTCTCTGTGTTTCTCTGTGTCTCTCTCTGTGTTCTCTCTCTGTCTCTCTCTGATTCTCTCTGTCTCTCTGTCTGTTTCTGTTTCTTTCTGTCTCTCTATATATATCTCTATGTCTCTCTCTGTGCCTTTCTTTGTCTCACTCTGTCTCTATCTGTCTCTTTCTGTCTTTCTCTCTGTCTCTCTCTCTGTCTCTCTCTGTCTCTCTCTGTCTCTCTCTGTCTCTCTCTGCTCTCTTTGTCTCTCTCTGTATGTCTCTGTCATCTCTGTGTCTCTCTCTGTCTCTCTCTGTCTCTTTGTCTCTCTCTCTGTCTCTCTGTCTTTCTCTCTGTGTCTTTCTCTGTCTCTCTCTGTCTCTATATCTGTCTCTCTCTGTGTCTCTCTCTGTCTCTCTCCGTCTCTCTCTCTGTCTCTCTCTGTCTTTCTCTGTCTCTCTTTGTCTCTCCCTCTTTGTCTCTTTTCTGTATCTATGTCTCTCTCTCTGTCTATCTCTGTCTCTCTCTGACTATCTCTGTCTCTCTCTGTGTCTCTCTCTGTCTCACTCTGTCTCTCTGTCTCTCTCTCTGTCTCTCTCAGTCTCTATCTCTGTCTCTCTCAGATTCTCTCTGTCTCTCTCTGTGTATCTCTTTGTCTTCTCTGTCTCTCTCTCTGTCTCTCTCTCTGTCTCTCTCTTTGTCTCTCTTTGTCTACCTCTCTTTATCTCTCTCTGTGTCTCTCTCTGTGTCTCTCTATCACTTTCTCTGTCTCTCTCTGTCTCTATCTCTATCTCTCTCTGTTTCTGTATTTGTCTCTGTTTCTCTCTGTCTGTCTCTCTGTCTCTCTCAGTCACTCTCACTCTGTCTCTGTCTCTCTCTTTGTCTCTGTCTCTCAATGTGTCTCTCTTGTGTATCTCTGTGTCTCTGTCTTTCTATCTCTCTTTCTCTGTCTCTCTCTGTCTCTCTCTGTCTCCCTCTGTGTCTCTCTCTGTCTCTCCTTGTCTCTCTCTGTTTCTCTGTCTCGCTCTGTCTCTCAGTCTCTCTCACTTTGTCTCTGTCTCTCTCTGTCTCTCTCTTTGTCTCTCTCTGTCTCTCTCTTTGTCCCTCTCTGTCTAACTCTCTCTCTATCTCTCTCTGTGTCTCTCTCTGTGTCTATCACTCTCTCTGTCTCTCTTTCTGTCTATCTCTGTTTCTATCTCTGTCTCTCTCTGTCTCTCTCTTAGTCTCTGTCGCTCTCTGTTTGTCTCTCTGTCTCTCTCAGTCTCTCTCACTCTGTCTCTGTCTCTCTCTTTGTCTCTGTCTCTCTCTGTGTCTCTCTATGTGTTTCTCTGTGTCTCTGTCTCTGTATCTCTGTCTCTCTCTCTGTCTCTCTCTCTGTCTTTGTCTCTCTCTGTGTCTCTCTCTGTCTCTCTATGTCTCTCTCTCTGTATGTCTCTGTCTCTCTCTGTTTCTCTCTCTGTATGTCTCAGTCTCTTTCACTATGTCTCTGTCTCTCTCTCTGTGTCTCTCTGTGTATCTCTATGAGTCTCTTTGTGTCCCTGTCTCTCTATCTCTGTCTCTCTATGTCTCTGTCTCTTTCTTTGTCTCTCTCTGTCTCTAACTCTGTCTCTCCCTGTTTATCTCCTGTCTCTCTCTGTCTCTCTCTGTGTCTCTCTATGTCTCTCTCTGTTTCATGTGTCTCTCTCTCTGTCTCTCTTTGTCTCTCTCTGTCTCCCTCCCTCTCTGTATCTCTCTGTCTCTCTCTGTCTCTCTCTGTCTCTCTCTGTCTCTATCTCTGTCTCGCTCTGTCTCTCTATGTCTCTCTCTGTGTCTCTCTCTGTTTCTCTCTCTGTCTCTCTCCATCTATCTCTGTTTCTTTCTTTGTCTCTCCCTGTCTCTCTCTGTCTCTCTCTGTCTCTCTCGTCTCTCTTTGTCTCTCTCTCTCTGTCACTCTCTGTGAATCTCTCTGTCTCTCTCTGTCTCTCTCTCTCCGTCTCTTTTCTGTCTCTCTCTGTCTCTCTCTCTGTCTCTCTCTCTCTCTTTCTTTCTGTCTCTCTCTGTCTCTCTCTCTGTTTCTCTCTTTTTCTCTATCTGTCTCTCTTTCTCTCTCTGTCTCTCTATGTCTCTCTCTGTATGTCTCTCTCGGTCTCGCTCTCTGTCTCTCTCAGTCCCTCTAACTCTGTCTCTGTCTCTCTCTGTCTCTCTGTCTCTCTCTTTTTCTCTCTATGTGTCTCTCTCTGTCTATCTCTGTCACTCTCTTTCTCTCTCTCTGTCTCTCTCTGTCTCTCTCTCTGTCTCTCTCTATTTCTCTCTCTGTCTCTCTCTCTGTTTCTCTCTGTCTCTATCTCTCTCTGTCTCTCTCCTTCTGTCTCTCTCAGTCTCTCTCTCTATCTGTCTCTGTCTCTCTCTCTGTCTCTTTTCTGTCTCCCTCTGTCTCTCTCTGTCTCCCTCTTTCTCTTTCTCTGTCTCTCCCTCTGTCTATCTCTGTGTCTCTATGTCTCTCTCTCTGTCTCTCTCTGTCTCTCTCTGTCTCGCTCATCTCTCTCTGTCTCTCTCTCTGTCTCTCTCTGTGTCTCTCTCTGTCTCTTTATCTGTCTCTCTATGTCTCTCTCTGTCTGTCTCTGTCTCTCTCTCTGTCTCTTTTCTGTCTCTCTGTCTCTCTCTCTGTGTCTCCTTCTTTCTCTTTCTCTGTCTCTCCATCTGTCTATCTCTGTGTCTCTCTCTGTATCTCTCTCTGTCTCTCTCTGTCTCTGTCTTTTTCTCTGTTTCTCTCTTTGTCTCTCTCTGTCTCTCACTCAGTGTCTCTCTCTGTATTTCTCCGTCATTCTCTTTGTCTCTGTCTCTCTCTGTTTCTCCCAGTGTCTCTCCCCGTCTCTCTCTGTCTCTATCTCTGTCTCTCTCAGTGTCTCTCTTTCTCTCTCTCTGTCTCTCTCTGTCTCTATCTCTGTCTATCTCTCTCTCTGTGTCTCTCTCTGTCTCTGTCTGTCTGTCTCTGTCTCTCTCTCTGTCTCTCTCTGTGTGTCTCTCTAACTCTCTTTGTGTCTCTCTCTGTCTCTCACTGTCTCTCTCTGTCTGCTACTGTCTCTCTCTGTCTCTCTCTGTGTCTCTCTGTGTCTCTCCATGTCTCTCTCTGTGTCTCTCTCTGTCTCTCTCTGTGTTTCTCTCTGTCTCTCTCTGTCTCTCTCTCTGTCTCTCTCTGATTCTCTCTGTCTCTCTGTCTGTTTCTGTCTCTTTCTGTCTCTCTCTATATATCTCTCTGTCTCTCTCTGTGTCTTTCTTTGTCTCACTCTGTCTCTATCTGTCTCTTTCTGTCTCTCTCTCTGTCTCTCTCTCTGTCTCTCTCGTTCTCTCTCTGTCTCTCTCTGCTCTCTTTGTCTCTCTCTGTATGTCTCTGTCATCTCTGTGTCTCTCTCTGTCTCTCTGTCTCTCTTTCTCTCTCTCTCTCTCTCTCTCTCTCTCTCTCTCTCTGTGTTTCTCTCTGTGTCTTTCTCTGTCTCTCTCTGTCTCTATATCTGTCTCTCTCGGTGTCTCTCTCTGTCTCTCTCTGTCTCTCTCTCTGTCTCTCTCTGTCTTTCTCTGTCTCTCTTTGTCTCTCTCTCTTTGTCTCTTTTCTGTATCTATGTCTCGCTCTCTGTCTATCTCTGTCTCTCTCTGACTATCTCTGTCTCTCTCTGTGTCTCTCCCTGTCTCTCTCTGTCTCTCTGTCTCTCTCTCTGTCTCTCTCAGTCTCTATCTCTGTCTCTCTCAGTCTCTCTCTGTCTCACTCTGTCTCTCTCTGTGTCTCTCTCTGTCTTCTCTGTCTCTCTCTCTGTCTCTATCTGTCTCTCTCTTTGTCTCTCTTTGTCTACCTCTCTATCTCTCTCTGTGTCTCTCTCTGTATCTCTCTATCACTCTCTCTTTCTCTCTCTCTGTCTCTCTCTGTCTCTATCTCTATCTCTCTCTGTTTCTGTATTTGTCTCTGTTTCTCTCTGTCGGTCTCTCTGTCTCTCTCAGTCACTCTCACTCTGTCTCTGTCTCTCTCTTTGTCTCTGTCTCTCTCTGTGTCTCTCTTGTGTATCTCTGTGTCTCTGTCTTTCTATCTCTCTTTCTCTGTCTCTCTCTGTCTCTCTCTGTCTCTCTCTGTCTCCCTCTGTGTCTCTCTCTGTCTCTCATTGTCTCTCTCTGTCTCTCTGTCTCGCTCTGTCTCTCAGTCTCTCTCACTTTGTCTCTGTCTCTCTCTGTCTCTCTCTTTGTCTCTGTCTCTCTCTGTCTCTCTCTTTGTCTCTCTCTGTCTCTCTCTTTGTCCCGCTCGGTCTAACTCTCTCTCTATCTCTCTCTGTGTCTCTCTCTGTGTCTATCACTCTCTCTGTCTCTCTTTCTGTCTCTCTCTGTTTCTATCTCTGTCTCTCTCTGTCTCTCTCTTAGTCTCTGTCACTCTCTGTTTGTCTCTCTGTCTCTCTCAGTCTCTCTCATTCTGTCTCTGTCTCTCTCTTTGTCTCTGTCTCTCTCTGTGTCTCTCTATGTGTTTCTCTGTATCTCTGTCTCTGTATCTCTGTCTCTCTGTCTGTCTCTCTCTCTGTCTTTGTTTGTCTCTCTCTGTGTCTCTCTCTGTCTCTCTATGTCTCTCTCTCTGTATGTCTCTGTCTCTCTCTGTTTCTCTCTCTGTATGTCTCAGTCTCTTTCACTCTGTCTCTGTCTCTCTCTGTGTCTCTCTATGTCTCTATCTCTGTCTCTCTCTGTAAATCTCTCTGTCTCTCCCTCTGTGTCTCTCTGTCTCTCTCAGTCTCTCACTGTCTCTCTCTTCTCTCTCTCTTTGTATGTCTCTGTATCTCTCTGTCTCTCTCTGTCTCTCTCTCTCTTTCTCAGTCACTCCCTTTGTCTTTGTCTCTCTCTCTGTCTCTCTCTCTGTCTCTCTCTGTTTCTCTCTCTGTCTCTCTCTCTGTCTCTCTCTGTCTCTATCTCTTACTCTCTCCTTCTCTCTCTGTCTCTCTCTGTCTCTCTCTGTGTCTCTTTCTCTCTATCTCTGTCTCTCTCAGTCTCTCTCTGTCTCTCTCTGTCTCTCTCTCTCTGTCTCTCTCTGTCTCTCTCTCTGTATCTCTCTCTGTATCTCTCTCTGTCTCTCTCTGTGTCTCTCTCTGTCTCTCTGTGTCTCTCTCTGTCTCTCTCTGTCTCGCTCTGTGTCTCTCTCTGTCTCTCCCTCTGTCTCTCTCTGTCTCTCTCTGTCTGTCTCTGTCTCTCTCTCTGTCTCTTTTCTGTCTCTCTCTGTCTCTCTCTCTGTCTCTCTCTTTCTCTTTATCTGTCTCTCCCTCTATCTCTTTGTCTCTCTCTGTCTCTCTCTCTCTCTGTCTCTCTCTGTATTTCTCAGTCATTCTCTTTGCCTCTGTCTCTCTCTGTGACTCTCTCTGTCTCTATTTCTTTCTCTCTCTGTCTCTCTCTGTCTTTCTCAGTCACTCACTTTGTCTCTGTCTCTCTCTGTCTCTCTCTGTCTCTCTCTCTGTCTCTCTCTGTCTCTTTCTCTTACTCTCTCTGTCTCTCTCTGTCTCTCTCTGTGTCTCTTTTTCTCTATCTCTGTCTAACTCTGTCTCTCTCTGTCTCTCTCTGTCTCTGTATCTCTCTCTGTCTCTCTCTGTTTCTCTCTCTGTCTCTCTCTGTCTCTCTCTGTGTCTCTCTCTGTCTCTCTCTGTGTCTCTTTCTCTCTATCTCTGTCTATCTCTGTCTCTCTCTGTCTCTCTCAGTCTCTCTCTCTCTCTCTGTCTCTCTCTGTTTCTCTCTCTGTCTCTCTCTGTCTCTCTCTATCTCTATCTCTTACTCTCTCTGTCTCTCTCTGTCTCTGTCTCTCTCTCTGTCTATCTCTCTGTCTCTCTCTGTCTCTCTCTCTGTATCTCTCTCTCTCTGTGTCTCTCTGTGTCTCTTTCTCTCTATCTCTGTCTATCTCTGTCTCTCTCTGTCTCTCTCAGTCTCTCTCTGTCTCTGTCTCTCTCTGTCTCTATCTCTTACTCTCTCTGTCACTCTCTGTCTCTGTGTCTCTTTCTCTCTCTCTGTCTCTCTCTGTCTCTCTCTGTCTCTCTCGTCTCACTCTGTCTCTCTCTCTGTCTCTCTCGTCTCTCTCTGTCTCTCTCTCTGTCTCTCTCTGTCTCTCTCTGTCTCTTTTCTGTCTCTCTCTGTCTCTCTCTTTCTCTTTCTCTATCTCTCCCTCTGTCTATCTCTGTGTCTCTCTCTGTATCTCTCTCTGTCTCTCTCTGTCTCTGTCTTTCTCTCTGTTTCTCTCTTTGTCTCTGTTTTTCTCTCTCTGTCTCTATCTCTGTCTCTTTTCTGTCTCTCTCTGTCTCTCTCTCTGTCTCTCTCTGTCTCTCTCATCTCTCTCTGTCTCTCTCTCTGTCTCTCTCTGTGTCTCTGTGTTTCTCTCTCTGTCTCTATCTCTGTCTCTTTTCTGTCTCTCTCTGTCTCTCTCTCTGTCTCTCTCTCTGACTCTCTCTTTCTCTTTCTCTGTCTCTACCTCTGTCTCTCTCTGTGTCTCTCTCTGTATCTCTCTCTGTCTCTCTCTGTCTCTGTCTGTCTCTCTCTCTGTATCTCTCTGTCTCTCTCTGTCTGTCTCTGTCTCTATCTGTCTCTCCCTCTGTCTCTGTGTCTCTCTCTGTCTCTCTCTGTGTCTCTCTCTCTATCTCTGTGTATCTCTGTCTCTCTCTGTCTCTCTGTCTCTCTCTGTCTCTCTCTCTCTGTATCTCTCTCTCTGTCTCTCTCTGTGTCTCTGTCTCTCTATGTGTCTCTCTGTGTCTCTCTCTGTTTCTCTCTCTGTCTCTCTCCATCTATCTCTGTTTCTTTCTTTGTCTCTCCCTGTCTCTCTCTCTGTCTCTCTCTGTCTCTCTCTGTCTCTCTCATCTCTCTCTGTCTCTCTCTCTCTGTCACTCTCTGTGTCTCTCTCTGTCTCTCTATCTGTCTCTCTCTGTCTCTCTCTGTCTGTCTCTGTCTCTCTCTCTGTCTCTTTTCTGTCTCTCTCTGTCTCTCTCTCTGTCTCTCTCTTTCTCTTTCTCTGTCTCTCCCTCTATCTCTTTGTCTCTCTCTGTCTCTCTCTCTCTCTCTGTCTCTCTCTGTATTTCTCAGTCATTCTCTTTGTCTCTGTCTCTCTCTGTGACTCTCTCTGTCTCTATTTCTGTCTCTCTCTGTCTCTCTCTGTCTTTTCAGTCACTCCCTTTGTCCTTCTCTCTCTCTGTCTCTCTCTGTCTCTCTCTGTTTCTGTCTCTGTCTCTCTCTCTGTCTCTCTCTGTCTCTATCTCTTACTCTCTCTGTCTCTCTCTGTCTCTCTCTGTGTCTCTTTTTCTCTATCTCTGTCTAACTCTGTCTCTCTCTGTCTCTCTCTGTCTCTGTCTCTCTCTGTCACTCTCTGTCTCTCTCTCTGTATCTCTCTCTCTGTCTCTCTCTGTGTCTCTCTCTGTCTCTCTCTGTGTCTCTCTGTGTCTCTTTCTCTGTATCTCTGTCTATCTCTGTCTCTCTCTGTCTCTCTCAGTCTCTCTCTCTCTCTGTTTCTCTCTCTGTCTCTCTCACTGTCTCTCTCTGTCTCTATCTCTTACTCTCTCTGTCTCTCTCTGTCTCTGTCTCTCTCTCTGTCTCTCTCTGTATCCCTCTCTGTATCTCTCTCTGTCTCTCTCTGTGTCTCTCTCTGTCTCTCTCTGTGTCTCTCTGTGTCTCTTTCTCTCTATCTCTGTCTATCTCTGTCTCTCTCTCTCTCAGAGTCTCTCTCTCTGTCTCTCTCTGTCTCTATCTCTTACTCTCTCTGTCACTCTCTGTCTCTCTCTGTGTCTCTTTCTCTCTCTCTCTGTCTCTCTCTGTCTCTCTCTGTCTCTCTCATCTCTCTCTGTCTCTCTCTCTGTCTCTCTCTGTGTCTCTCTCTGTCTCTCTCATCTCTCTCTGTCTCTCTCTCTGTCTCTCTCTGTGTCTCTCTCTGTCTCTCTATCTGTCTCTCTCTGTCTCTCTCAGTCTCTCTCTCTCTGTCTCTCTCTGTCTCTCTCTGTCTCTCTCTGTCTCTTTTCTGTCTCTCTCTGTCTCTCTCTGTCTCTCCCTCTGTCTATCTCTGTGTCTCTCTCTGTATCTCTCTCTGTCTCTCTCTGTCTCTGTCTTTCTCTCTGTTTCTCTCTTTGTCTCTCTCTGTGTCTCTCTCTGTGTCTCTCTCTGTATTTCTCAGTCATTCTCTTTGTCTCAGTCTCTCTCTCTGTCTCTCTCTGTCTCTTGCTCTGTCTCTCTATCTTTCTCTCTCTGTGTCTCTCTCTGTCTCTTTCTCTGTCTCTCTCTCTGTCTCTCTCTGTCTCTTTCTCTGTCTCTGTCTCTCTCTGTCTCTTTATCTGTCTCCCTCTGTCTCTCCCTGTCTCTCTCTCAGTCCCTCTCTGTCTCTCTCTGTGTCTCCCTGTGTCTCTCTCTATCTCTGTCTCTCTCTGTGTCTCTCTCTGTCTCTCTCTGTTTCTCTCTCTGTATCTCTCTGTCTCTGTCTCTCTCTCTCTCTGTCTCTCTCTTTGTCTCTGTGTCTCTCTCTGTCTTTCTTTGTCTCTCTCCCTTTGTCGCTTTTCTGTCTCTCTCTGTCACTCTTTGTCTCTCTCAGTATCTCTCTGTCTCTCTCAGTCTCTCTCACTCTGTCTCTGTCTCTCTCTCTCTGTGTCTGTCTCCTTTTCTTTCTCTCTATCTGTCCTTCTCTGTCTTTCTCTGTCTCTCTCTTTCTTTCTCTGTCTCTCTTTGTGTCTCTCTCTGTCTCACTCTCTCTGTCTCTCTCTGTTTCTCTCTGTGTCTCTCTCTGTCTCTCTTCTCTCTTTGTCTCTCTGTATCTCTATGCTCTCTTTGTGTAACTCTCTGTCTCTCTCTTTTGCTCTCTGTGTCTCTCTCTGTCTCTCTCTGTCTCTCTCATCTCTCTCTGTCTCTCTCTCTGTCTCTCTCTGTGTCTCTGTGTTTCTCTCTCTGTCTCTCTCTCTGTCTCTTTTCTGTCTCTCTCTGTCTCTCTCTCTGTCTCTCTCTGTCTCTCTCTTTCTCTTTCTCTGTCTCTCCCTCTGTCTCTCTCTTTGTCTCTCTCTCTATCTCTCTCTGTCTCTCTCTGTCTCTGTCTGTCTCTCTCTCTGTCTCTCTCTGTCTCTCTCTGTCTGTCTCTGTCTCTATCTGTCTCTCCCTCTGTCTCTCTCTGTGTCTCTCTCTGTCTCTCTCTGTCTCTCTCTGTGTCTCTCTCTATCTCTGTCTATCTCTGTCTCTCTGTCTCTCTCTGTCTCTCTCTGTCTCTGTCTCTCTGTATCTCTCTCTCTGTCTCTCTCTGTATCTCTGTCTCTCTATGTGTCTCTCTGTGTCTCTCTCTGTTTCTCTATCTGTCTCTCTCCATCTATCTCTGTTTCTTTCTTTGTCTCTCTGTCTCTCTCGTCTCTCTCTGTCTCTCTCTCTGTCACTCTCTGTGAATCTCTCTGTCTCTCTCTGTCTCTCTCTGTCTCTCTCTTTCTGTCTCTTTTCTGTCTCTCTCTGTCTCTCTCTCTCTTTCTTTCTGTCTCTCTCTGTCTCTCTCTCTGTTTCTCTCTTTGTCTCTATCTGTGTCTCTCTCTGTCTCTCTCTGTGTCTCTCTCTGTTTCTCTATGTCTCTCTCTGAATGTCTCTCTCGGTCTCGCTCTCTGTCTCTCTGAGTCCCTCTAACTCCGTCTCTGTCTCTCTCTGTCTCTCTGTCTCTCTCTTTTTCTCTCTATGTGTCTCTCTCTGTCTATCTCTGTCACTCTCTGTCTCTCTCTCTGTCTCTCTCTGTCTCTCTCTCTGTCTCTCTCTGTTTCTCTCTCTGTCTCTCTCTCTGTTTCTCTCTGTCTCTATCTCTCTCTCTGTCT
>NW_028227295.1:922500-952500 GCF_978045245.1 Mus caroli
CTATCTCTGTCTCTCTTTGTCTCTCTCTGTCTCTCTCCCTCTCTGTATCTCTCTATCTCTCTCAGTCTCTATCTTTGTCTCTCTCAGTCTCTCTCTGTCTCTCTCTCTGTCTATCTCTTTCTCTATCTCTGTCTCTCTCTGTCTCTCTATGTCTCTTTCTGTCTCTCTCTCTGTCTATCCCTGTCTCTCTCTGTTTCTATCTCTGTCTCTCTCTGTCTTTCTCTTAGTCTCTGTCTCTCTCTGTTTGTCTCTCTGTCTCTCTCAGTCTCTCTCTCTCTGTCTCTGTCTCTCTCTTTGTCTCTGTCTCTCTCTGTGTCTCTCTATGTGTTTCTCTGTGTCTCTGTCTCTGTATCTCTGTGTCTCTGTCTGTCTCTCTCTGTCTTTGTCTCTCTCTGTGTCTCTCTCTGTCTCTCTATGTCTCTCTCTGTCTGTCTCTGTCTCTCTCTGTTTCTTTTCTGTCTCTCTCTGTCTCTCTCTCTCTGTCTCCCTCTTTCTCTTTCTCTATCTCTCCCTCTGTCTTTCTCTGCGTCTCTCTCTGTATCTCTCTCTGTCTCTCTCTGTCTCTGTCTTTCTCTCTGTTTCTCTCTTTGTTTCTCTCTGTCTCTCTGTCTGTGTCTCTCTCTGTATTTCTCAGTCATTCTCTTTGTCTCTCTCTCTCTGTCTCTCTCTGTCACTATTTCTGTCTCTGTCTCTCTCTCTCAGTCTCTCTCTGTTTCTCCCAGTGTCTCTCCCCGTCTCTCTCTGTCTCTATCTCTGTCTCTCTCAGTGTCTCTCTTTCTCTCTCTCTGTCTCTCTCTGTCTCTATCTCTGTCTCTCTCTCTCTGTGTCTCTCTGTGTCTCTCTCTATCTCTCTTTGTGTCTCTCTCTGTCTCTCACTGTCTCTCTCTGTCTGCTACTGTCTCTCTCTGTCTCTCTCTGTGTCTCTCTGTGTCTCTCCATGTCTCTCTCTGTGTCTCTCTCTGTGTTTCTCTGTGTCTCTCTCTGTGTCTCTCTCTGTCTCTCTCTCTGTCTCTCTCTGATTCTCTCTGTCTCTCTGTCTGTTTCTGTCTCTTTCTGTCTCTCTCTATATATCTCTCTGTCTCTCTCTGTGTCTTTCTTTGTCTCACTCTGTCTCTATCTGTCTCTTTCTGTCTCTCTCTCTGTCTCTCTCTCTGTCTCTCTCTGCTCTCTTTGTCTCTCTCTGTATGTCTCTGTCATCTCTGTGTCTCTCTCTGTCTCTCTCTCTGTCTCTCTCTGTCTCTCTGGCTCTCTCTCTGGCTCTCTGTGTTTCTCTCTGTGTCTTTCTCTGTCTCTCTCTGTATCTATATCTGTCTCTCTCTGTGTCTCTCTCTGTCTTTCTCTGTCTCTCTTTGCCTCTCCCACTTTGTCTCTTTTCTGTATCTATGTCTCTCTCTCTGTCTATCTCTGTCTCTCTCTGACTATCTCTGTCTCTCTCTGTGTCTCTCTCTGTCTCTCTCTGTCTCTCTGTCTCTCTCAGTCTCTATCTCTGTCTTTCTCAGTCTCTCTCTGTCTCTCTCAGTCTCTCTCTGTGTCTCTCTCTGTCTTCTCTGTGTCTCTCTCTGTCTCTCTCTGTCTCTCTCTGTCTCTCTCATCTCTCTCTGTCTCTCTCTCTCTGTCTCTCTCTGTCTCTCTCTTTGTCTCTCTCTGTCTCACTCTGTCTCTCTCTGTCTCAATCTCTGTCTCTTTTCTGTCTCTCTCTCTGTTTTTCTTTGTCTCTCTCTGTCTCTCTCTCTGTCTCTCTCTGTGTCTCTCTCTGTCTCTCTATGTCTCTCTCTGTATGTCTCTCTCTGTCTCTCTCTCTGTCTCGCTCTCTTTCTCTCTATGTGTCTCTCTCTGTCTATCTCTGTCTCTCTGTCTCTCTGTCTCTCTCTCTGTCTCTCTCTCTGTCTCTCTCTCTTTCTCTCTATGTGTCTCTCTCTGTCTATCTCTGTCTCTCTGTCTCTCTCTCTGTTTCTCTCTTTGTCTCTCTCTGTCTCTCTGTCTCTCTCCGACTTTCTCAGTCACTCTCTTTGTCTCTGTCTCTCTCTCTGTCTCTCTCTCTGTCTCTCTCTGTCTCTCTCTGTCTCTCTCTCTGTTTATCTCTTTGTCTCTCTCTGTCTCTCTCTGTCTCTCTCTGACTTTCTCAGTCACTCTCTTTGTCTCTGTCTCTCTCTGTCTCTCTCTGTCTCTCTCTGTCTCTCTCTGTGTCTCTCTCTGTCTCTCTATGTCTCTCTCTGTATGTCTCTGTATGTCTCTCTCTCTGTCTCTCTCTGTCTCTCTCTCTGTCTCTCCCTTTCTCTCTCTCTGTCCCTCTCTGTCTCTCTCTGTGTCTCCCTGTGTCTCTCTCTATCTCTGTCTCTCTCTGTGTCTCTCTCTGTCTCTTTCTGTTTCTCTCTCTTCCTCTCTCTGTCTCTATCTCTGACTCTGTCTCTCTCTCTCTCTCTCTGTCTCTCTCTGTGTCTCTCTGTCTAGCTCTGTCTTTCTCTGTCTCTCTCTGTCTCTCTCCCTTTGTCTCTTTTCTGTTTCTCTCTGTCTCTCTCTGTCTCTCTCAGTATCTCTCTGTCTCTCTAAGTCTCTCTCACTCTGTCTCTGACTCTCTCTCTCTTTGTCTCTGTCTTTTTTTCTTTCTCTCTATCTGTCCTTCTTTGTCTTTCTCTGTCTCTCTCTATCTCTCTCTCTTTGTCTCTTTTCTCTGTCTGTCTCTCTCTGTGTCTCTCTCTGTCTCTCTCTGCCTCTCTCTCTGTCTCTCTCTCTGTCTCTCTCTCTGTCTCGCTCTGTCTCTCTCTGTGTCTCTCTCTGTCTCACTCTCTCTGTTTTTTGTGTTTCTCTCTGTGTCTCTCTCTGTATCTCTCTTTCTATATCTCTGTCTCTCTTCTCTCTTTGTCTCTCTGTATCTCTATGCTCTCTTTGTGTAACTCTCTGTCTCTCTCTTTTGCTCTCTGTGTCTCTCTCTGTCTCTCTCTGTCTCTCTCTGTCTCTTTCTCTGTCTATCTCTCTGTCTCTTTCTGTTATCTCTGTCTCTCAGACTCTCTCTGTGTCTCTCTCTGTCTCTCTATGTCTCTCTCTGTATTTCTCTCTCTGTCTCTCTCTGTCTCTCTCTCTGTCTCTCTCAGTCTCTCTCACTCTGTCTCTGTCTCTCTCTCTGTCTCTCTCTCTGTCTCTCTCACTCTGTCTCTGTCTCTCTCTCTCTTTGTCTCTTTTTCTCTCTCTCTCTCTTTCTCTGTCACTCTCTGACTCTCAGTCTATTTTCTGTCTCTCTCTGTCTCTCTCTCTGTCTCTCTCCGATTCTCCCAGAGTCTCTCACTGTCTCTCTCTGTCTCTATCCCTGTCTCTCTCAGTCTCTCTCTGTCTCTCTGTCTCTCTCTGTCTCTATCTCTGTCTCTCTTTCTGTGTCTCTCTCTGTCTCTGTCTGTCTCTCTCTGTCTCTCTCTCTGTCTCTCTGTGTCTCTCTCTATCTCTCTCTGTGTCTCTCTCTGTCTCTCACTGTCTCTCTCTTTCAGTCTCTGTCTCTATCTGTGTCTCTCTGTGTCTCTCCATGTCTCTCTCTGTGTCTCTCTCTGTCTCTCTCTGTGTTTCTCTGTGTCTCTCTCTGTCTCTCTCTCTCTCTGTCTCTCTCTGTCTCTCTGTCTGTTTCTGTCTCTCTCTGTCTCTCTCAATATATCTCTCTGTCTCTCTCTCTGTGTCTTTCTTTGTCTCTCCCTGTCTCTCTCTACTCTCTTTGTCTCTCTGTATGTCTCTGTCATCTCTGTGTCTCTCTGTGTCTCTCTCTGTCTCTCTCTGTCTCTCTGTCTCTCTGTCTCTCTCAGTGTCTCTCTGTGTTTCTCCCTGTGTCTTTCTCTGTCTATCTCTGTCTCTATATCTGTCTCTCTCTGTGTCTCTCTCTGTCTCTCTCTCTGTCTATCTCTGTCTCTCTCTCTCTCTCTTTCTCTCTCTGTGTCTCTCTCTGTCTCTTTCTGTATGTCTCTCTCTGTCTCTCTATCTTTCTCTCTCTGTCTCTCTCTGTGTCTCTCTCTGTCTCTATCTCTGTCTCTCTCTGTCTCTCTATATGTCTCTCTCTGTCTCTCTCTTCTCTCTTTGTCTCTTTCTCTGTATCACTCTGTCTCTCTCTGTGTCTCTTTCTGTCTCTCTCTCTCTGTCTCTCTCTGTCTCTCTGATTCACTCTCTTTGACTCTGTCTCTCTCTCTGTCTCTCTCTGTGTCTCTCTCTGTCTCTCTCTGTGTGTCTCTCTCTGTCTCTCTCATTCACTCTCTTTGTCTCTGTCTCTCTGTCTGTCTCTCTCTCTGTCTCTCTCTTTCTCTCTCTGTGTCTCTCTCGTCTCGCTCTGTCTCTTTCTGTCTCCCTCTCTTTCTCTCTCTCTGTCTCTTTCTGTGTCTCTCTCTGTCTCTCTGTGTCTCTGTCTCTCTCAGTCTCTCTCTCTGTCTCTTTCTCTGTCTCTCTCTGTGTCTCTCTCTTTCTCTCTCTGTCTGTATCTCTGTCTCTCTGTGTCTCTCTCTGTCTCTCTATCTCTCTCTGTCTCTCTCTTTCTTCTCTCTTTGTCTCTCTCTATGTATCTCACTGTATCTCTGTGTCTCTCTCTGTCTCTCTCTGTCTTTCTCAGTCACTCTCTTTGTCTCTGTCTCTCTCTTTGTCTCTCTCTCTGTCTCTCTCTGTCTCTCTCTGTTTCTCTCTCTGTCTCTCTCTCTGTCTCTCTCTGTCTCTAACTCTTTCTCTCTCAGTCTATCTCTGTCTCTCTCTGTGTCTCTCTATCACTGTCTATCTCAGTCTCTCTCTGTCTCTATCTGTCTCTCTGTCTCTGTCTCTCTCTGTCTCTCTGTATCTCTCTCTCTCTGTCTCTCTCTGTGTCTCTCTCTGTCTCTCTCTTTGTCTCTCTGTGTCTCTCTCTGTCTCTCTCTCTGTCTCTCTCCGTCTATCTCTGTTTCTTTCTTTGTCTCTCTCTGTCTCTCTCTCTGTCTCTCTCTGTCTCTCTCTGTCTCTCTCATCTCTCTCTGTCTCTCTCTCTGTCTCTCTCTGTGTCTCTCTCTGTCTCTCTTTCTGTCTGTCTCTGTCTCTCTCTGTCTGTCTCTTTCTCTCTCTCTGTCTATTTTCTGTCTCTCTCTGTCATTTTCTCTGTCTCTCTCTTTGTCTCTCTCTTTCTCTTTCTCTGTCTCTCCCTCTGTCTCTCTCTGTGTCTCTCTCTGTATCTCTCTCTGTCTCTCTCTTTCTCTGTCTGTCTCTCTCTGTCTCTCTCTATCTCTCTCTCTGTCTTTCTTTGTCTCTCTCTGTCTCTCTCTGTCTTTCTCTGTCTCTCTCTCTGTCTCTCTCGGTCTCTCTTTGTCTCGCTCTGTTTCTCTCTGTCTCTCTCTGTGTCTCTTTGTGTCTCTCTCTCTCTCTCTGTCTCTCTCTCTGTCTCACTCAGTCTCTCTTACTCTGTCTCTCTCTCTCTGTCTCTCTCTCTGTCTCTACCTATCTCACTCTCTGTCCATCTCTGTCACTATCTTTGTCTCCCTGTGTCTCTCTCTATCTCTGTCTCTCTCTGTGTCTCTCTGTGTCTCTCTCTGTCTCTCTCTGTTTCTCTCTCTGTCTCTCTCTCTGTTTCTCTCTGTCTCTATCTCTGTCTCTGTCTCTCTCTCTCTCTGTCTCTCTCTGTGTCTCTCTGTCTCTCTCTGTCTTTCTCTGTCTCTCTCTGTTTGTCTCTTTTCTGTCTCTCTCGGTCTCTCTCTCTGTCTCTCTCTCTGTCTCTCTCTTTCTCTTTCTCTGTCTATCTCTGCCTCTCTCTGTCTCTCTCTGTCTCTCTGTTTCTCTCTGTCTCTCTCTCTGTATCTCTCTCTCTCTGTCTCTCGCTGTGTCTTTCTTTGTCTCTCTCTGTCTCTCTCTGTCTCTCTCTACTCTCTTTGTCTCTCTCTGTATGTCTCTGTCATCTCTCTGTCTCTCTCTGTCTCTCTGTCTCTCTCACTGTCTCTCTGTGTCATTCTCTGTCTCTCTCCGTCTCTATATCTGTCTCTTTTTGTGTCTCTCTCTGTCTCTAACCGTCTCTCTCTCTGTCTCTCTCTGTCTTTCTCTGTCTCTGTCTCTCTCTCTTTGTCTCTTTTCTGTATCTCTCCGTCTCTCTCTCTGTCTATCTCTGTCTCTCTCTCTTTCTCTCTCTGTGTCTCTCTCTGTCTCTCTCTGTCTCTTTCTGTATGTGTCTCTCTTTTTCTCTCTATCTTTCTCTCGCTGTCTCTCTCTGTGTCTCTCTCTGTCTCTATCTCTGTCTCTCTCTGTCTCTCTCTGTGTTTCTCTCTGTCTATCTCAGTCTCTTTCACTTGGTCTCTGTCTCTCTCTGCCTCTCTCTTTGTCTCTCTCTGTCTCTCTCACTCTGTCTCTGTCTCTCTCTGTCTCTCTCTTTGTCTCTGTCACTCTCTCTGTCTCTCTCTGTGTCTCTCTCTGACTCTCTCTATCTCTCTCAGTCTCTTTCTGTCTCTCTCTGTCTCTCTCTGTGTTTCTCTCTGTCTCTCTCTGTATCTCTCTGTCTCTCTCATCTCTCTCTGTCTCTCTCTCTGTCTCTCTCTGTCTCTATCTCTGTCTCTCTCTGACTCTCTCTGTCTCTCTCTTTGTCTCTCTCTGTCTCTCTCACTCTGTCTCTGTCTCTCTCTGTCTCTCACTTTGTATCTGTCTCTCTCTGTCCCGCTCTCTGTCTCTCTCAGTCTCTCTCACTCTGTTCTGTCTCTCTCTGTCTCTCTCTTGGTCTCTGTCTCTCTCTCTGTCTCTCTCTGACTCTGTCTCTATACCTGTCTCTCTCTGTCTCCCTCTGTATCTCTCTGTCTCTCTCTGTCTCTCTCTGTCTCACTCTCTCTCTGTCTCCCTCTGTCTCTATCTCTGTCTCTCTCTGTCGCTCTCTGTGTCTCTCTCTGTCTCTCTCAGTCTATCTCACTCTGTCTCTGTCTCTCTCTGTCTCTCTTTTTGTCTTTGTCTTTCTCTGTCTCTCTCTCTCTGTCTATCTCAGTCTCTCTCACTTTGTCTCTGTCTCTCTCTGTCTCTCTCTGTATCAGTCTCACTCACTCGGTCTCTGTCTCTCCCTGTCTCTCTCTTTGTCTCTGTCTCTCTCTCTGTCTCTCTCTGTGTCTCTCTCTGTCTCTCTCTATCTCTCTATCTGTCTCATTCTGTCTCTCTCTGTTTCTCTCCCTTTGTCTATTTTCTGTCTCAATCTGTCTCTCTTTCTGTCTCTCTCTCTGTATCACTCTGTCTCTCTCTGTCTCTCTCTGTCTCTCTCTCTGTCTCTCTCTGTCTCTATCTCTGTCTATCTCTGTCGCTCTCTGTCTCTCTCTGTCTCTCTCTGTGTCTCTCTATGTCTCTCTCAGTCTATCTCACTCTGTCTCTGTCTCTCTCTTTGTCTCTGTCTCCCTCTGTCTCTCTCTCTGTCTATCTCAGTCTCTCTCACTTTGTCTATATCTCTCTCTGTCTCTCTCTCTGACTCTCTCTGTCTTTCTCACTTTGTCTCTGTCTCTCTCTGTCTCTCTCTTTGTCTCTGTCTATCTCTTTGTCTCTCTCTGTGTCTCTCTGTGTCTCTCTCTATCTCTCTCTGTCTCTTTCTGTCTCTCTCTGTCTCTCTCTGTGTCTCTATCTGTCTCTCTCTATATCTATCTGTCTCTCTCTGTCTCTCTCTGTCTTTCTCTGTCTCTCTCTTTGTCTCTCTCTCTTTGTCTCTTTTCTCTGTCTGTCTCTCTCTGTGTCTCTCTCTGTCTCTCTCTGCCTCTCTCTCTGTCTCTCTCTCTGTCTCGCTCTGTCTCTCTCTGTGTCTCTCTCTGTCTCACTCTCTCTGTTTTTTGTGTTTCTCTCTGTGTCTCTCTCTGTATCTCTCTTTCTATATCTCTGTCTCTCTCTGTCTCTCTTCTCTCTTTGTCTCTCTGTATCTCTATGCTCTCTTTGTGTAACTCTCTGTCTCTCTCTTTTGCTCTCTGTGTCTCTCTCTGTCTCTCTCTGTCTCTCTCTGTCTCTTTCTCTGTCTATCTCTCTGTCTCTTTCTGTTATCTCTGTCTCTCAGACTCTCTCTGTGTCTCTCTCTGTCTCTCTATGTCTCTCTCTGTATGTCTCTCTCTGTCTCTCTCTGTCTCTCTCTCTGTCTCTCTCAGTCTCTCTCACTCTGTCTCTGTCTCTCTCTCTGTCTCTCTCACTCTGTCTCTGTCTCTCTCTCTCTTTGTCTCTTTTTCTCTCTCTCTCTCTTTCTCTGTCACTCTCTGACTCTCAGTCTATTTTCTGTCTCTCTCTGTCTCTCTCTCTGTCTCTCTCTGATTCTCCCAGAGTCTCTCACTGTCTCTCTCTGTCTCTATCCCTGTCTCCCTCAGTCTCTCTCTGTCTCTCTGTCTCTCTCTGTCTCTATCTCTGTCTCTCTTTCTGTGTCTCTCTCTGTCTCTGTCTGTCTCTCTCTGTCTCTCTCTCTGTCTCTCTGTGTCTCTCTCTATCTCTCTCTGTGTCTCTCTCTGTCTCTCACTGTCTCTCTCTTTCAGTCTCTGTCTCTCTCTGTGTCTCTCCATGTCTCTCTCTGTGTCTCTCTCTGTCTCTCTCTGTGTTTCTCTGTGTCTCTCTCTGTCTCTCTCTCTCTCTGTCTCTCTATGTCTCTCTGTCTGTTTCTGTCTCTCTCTGTCTCTCTCAATATATCTCTCTGTCTCTCTCTGTGTGTCTTTCTTTGTCTCTCTCTGTCTCTCTCTACTCTCTTTGTCTCTCTGTATGTCTCTGTCATCTCTGTGTCTCTCTGTGTCTCTCTCTCTGTCTCTCTCTGTCTCTCTGTCTCTCTCTGTCTCTCTGTCTCTCTCAGTGTCTCTCTGTGTTTCTCCCTGTGTCTTTCTCTGTCTATCTCTGTCTCTATATCTGTCTCTCTCTGTGTCTCTCTCTCTCTCTCTCTCTGTCTATCTCTGTCTCTCTCTCTCTCTCTCTGTGTCTCTCTCTGTCTCTTTCTGTATGTCACTCTCTGTCTCTCTATCTTTCTCTCTCTGTCTCTCTCTGTGTCTCTCTCTGTCTCTATCTCTGTCTCTCTCTGTCTCTCTATATGTCTCTCTCTGTCTCTCTCTTCTTTCTTTGTCTCTTTCTCTGTATCACTCTGTCTCTCTCTGTGTCTCTTTCTGTCTCTCTCTCTCTGTCTCTCTCTGTCTCTCTGATTCACTCTCTTTGACTCTGTCTCTCTCTCTGTCTCTCTCTGTGTCTCTCTCTGTCTCTCTCTGTGTGTCTCTCTCTGTCTCTCTCATTCACTCTCTTTGTCTCTGTCTCTCTGTCTGTCTCTCTCTCTGTCTCTCTCTTTCTCTCTCTGTGTCTCTCTCGTCTCGCTCTGTCTCTTTCTGTCTCCCTCTCTTTCTCTCTCTCTGTCTCTTTCTGTGTCTCTCTCTGTCTCTCTCTGTCTCTGTCTCTCTCAGTCTCTCTCTCTGTCTCTTTCTCTGTCTCTCTCTGTGTCTCTCTCTTTCTCTCTCTGTCTGTATCTCTGTCTCTCTGTGTCTCTCTCTGTCTCTCTATCTCTCTCTGCCTCTCTCTCTCTTCTCTCTTTGTCTCTCTCTATGTATCTCACTGTATCTCTGTGTCTCTCTCTGTCTCTCTCTCTGTCTCTCTCTGTCTTTCTCAGTCACTCTCTTTGTCTCTGTCTCTCTCTCTGTCTCTCTCTGTCTCTCTCTGTTTCTCTCTCTGTCTCTCTCTCTGTCTCTCTCTGTCTCTAACTCTTTCTCTCTCAGTCTATCTCTGTCTCTCTCTGTGTCTCTCTATCACTGTCTATCTCAGTCTCTCTCTGTCTCTATCTGTCTCTCTGTCTCTGTCTCTCTCTGTCTCTCTGTATCTCTCTCTCTGTCTCTATCTGTGTCTCTCTCTGTCTCTCTCTATGTCTCTCTGTGTCTCTCTCTGTCTCTCTCTCTGTCTCTCTCTGTCTATCTCTGTTTCTTTCTTTGTCTCTCTCTGTCTCTCTCTCTGTCTCTCTCTGTCTCTCTCTGTCTCTCTCTGTCTCTCTCATCTCTCTCTGTCTCTCTCTCTGTCTCTCTCTGTGTCTCTCTCTGTCTCTCTGTCTGTCTGTCTCTGTCTCTCTCTGTCTGTCTCTTTCTCTCTCTCTGTCTATTTTCTGTCTCTCTCTGTCATTTTCTCTGTCTCTCTCTTTGTCTCTCTCTTTCTCTTTCTCTGTCTCTCCCTCTGTCTCTCTCTGTGTCTCTCTCTGTATCTCTCTCTGTCTCTCTCTTTCTCTGTCTGTCTCTCTCTGTCTCTCTCTATCTCTCTCTCTGTCTTTCTTTGTCTCTCTCTGTCTCTCTCTGTCTTTCTCTGTCTCTCTCTCTGTCTCTCTCGGTCTCTCTTTGTCTCGCTCTGTTTCTCTCTGTCTCTCTCTGTGTCTCTTTGTGTCTCTCTCTCTGTCTCTCTCTCTGTCTCACTCAGTCTCTCTTACTCTGTCTCTCTCTCTCTCTGTCTCTCTCTCTGTCTCTACCTATCTCACTCTCTGTCCATCTCTGTCTCTATCTTTGTCGTCCTGTGTCTCTCGCTATCTCTGTCTCTCTCTGTGTCTCTCTGTGTCTCTCTCGGTCTCTCTCTGTTTCTCTCTCTGTCTCTCTCTCTGTTTCTCTCTGTCTCTATCTCTGTCTCTGTCTCTCTCTCTCTCTGTCTCTCTCTGTGTCTCTCTGTCTCTCTCTGTCTTTCTCTGTCTCTCTTTGTTTGTCTCTTTTCTGTCTCTCTCGGTCTCTCTCTCTGTCTCTCTCTCTGTCTCTCTCTTTCTCTTTCTCTGTCTATCTCTGCCTCTCTCTGTCTCTCTCTGTCTCTCTGTCTCTCTCTGTCTCTCTCTCTGTATCTCTCTCTCTCTCTGTCTCTCGCTGTGTCTTTCTTTGTCTCTCTCTGTCTCTCTCTGTCTCTCTCTACTCTCTTTGTCTCTCTCTGTATGTCTCTGCCATCTCTCTGTCTCTCTCTGTCTCTCTGTCTCTCTCACTGTCTCTCTGTGTCATTCTCTGTCTCTCTCCGTCTCTATATCTGTCTCTCTTTGTGTCTCTCTCTGTCTCTAACCGTCTCTCTCTCTGTCTCTCTCTGTCTTTCTCTGTCTCTGTCTCTCTCTCTTTGTCTCTTTTCTGTATCTCTCCGACTCTCTCTCTGTCTATCTCTGTCTCTCTCTCTTTCTCTCTCTGTGTCTCTCTCTGTCTCTCACTGTCTCTTTCTGTATGTGTCTCTCTTTTTCTCTCTATCTTTCTCTCGCTGTCTCTCTCTGTGTCTCTCTCTGTCTCTATCTCTGTCTCTCTCTGTCTCTCTCTGTGTTTCTCTCTGTCTATCTCAGTCTCTTTCACTTGGTCTCTGTCTCTCTCTGCCTCTCTCTTTGTCTCTCTCTGTCTCTCTCACTCTGTCTCTGTCTCTCTCTGTCTCTCTCTTTGTCTCTGTCACTCTCTCTGTCTCTCTCTGTGTCTCTCTCTGACTCTCTCTATCTCTCTCTCAGTCTCTTTCTGTCTCTCTCTGTCTCTCTCTGTGTTTCTCTCTGTCTCTCTCTGTATCTCTCTGTCTCTCTCATCTCTCTCTGTCTCTCTCTCTGTCTCTCTCTGTCTCTATCTCTGTCTCTCTCTGTCTCTCCTTGTCTCTCTCTTTGTCTCTCTCTGTCTCTCTCACTCTGTCTCTGTCTCTCTCTGTCTCTCACTTTGTCTCTGTCTCTCTCTGTCCCGCTCTCTGTCTCTCTCAGTCTCTCTCACTCTGTTCTGTCTCTCTCTGTCTCTCTCTTGGTCTCTGTCTCTCTCTCTCTGTCTCTCTCTGACTCTGTCTCTATACCTGTCTCTCTCTGCCTCCCTCTGTATCTCTCTGTCTCTCTCTGTCTCTCTCTGTCTCACTCTCTCTCTGTCTCCCTCTGTCTCTATCTCTGTCTCTCTCTGTCGCTCTCTGTGTCTCTCTCTGTCTCTCTCAGTCTATCTCACTCTGTCTCTGTCTCTCTCTGTCTCTCTTTTTGTCTTTGTCTTTCTCTGTCTCTCTCTCTGTCTATCTCAGTCTCTCTCACTTTGTCTATGTCTCTCTCTGTCTCTCTCTCTATCAGTCTCACTCACTCTGTCTCTGTCTCTCCCTGTCTCTCTCTTTGTCTCTGTCTCTCTCTCTGTCTCTCTCTGTGTCTCTCTCTGTCTCTCTCTATCTCTCTATCTGTCTCATTCTGTCTCTCTCTGTTTCTCTCCCTTTGTCTATTTTCTGTCTCAATCTGTCTCTCTTTCTGTCTCTCTCTCTCTGTATCACTCTGTCTCTCTCTGTCTCTCTCTGTCTCTCTCTCGGTCTCTCTCTGTCTCTATCTCTGTCTCTCTCTGTCTCTCTCTGTCTCTCTCTGTGTCTCTCTATGTCTCTCTCAGTCTATCTCACTCTGTCTCTGTCTCTCTCTTTGTCTCTGTCTCCCTCTGTCTCTCTCTCTGTCTATCTCAGTCTCTCTCACTTTGTCTATATCTCTCTCTGTCTCTCTCTCTGACTCTCTCTGTCTTTCTCACTTTGTCTCTGTCTCTCTCTGTCTCTCTCTTTGTCTCTGTCTATCTCTTTGTCTCTCTCTGTGTCTCTCTGTGTCTCTCTCTATCTCTCTCTGTCTCTTTCTGTCTCTCTCTGTCTCTCTCTGTGTCTCTCTCTGTCTCTCTCTATATCTATCTGTCTCTCTCTGTCTCTCTCTGTCTTTCTCTCTGTCCTCTCTATCACTATCTCTATCTCTCTGTCTCTCTTTCTGTCTCAAACTCTGTCTCTCTCTGTCTCTCTTTGTCTCTATCTGTGTCTCTCTCTGTCTCTCTCTGTATCTCTCCTTCTCTCTCTGTCTCTATCTTTGTCTCTCTCTTTCTCTCTCTGTCTCTCTCTGTCTCTCTCTTTATCTCTGCCTCTCTGTCTCTCTCTCAGTCTCTCTCAATCTCTCTCACTCTGTCTCTGTCTCTCTCTCTGTCTCTCTCAGTCTCTCTCACTCTGTCTCTGTTTCTCTCTGTCTCTCTCTTATGTCTGTCTCCCTCTGTGTCTCTCTCTGTCTCTCTCTCTGTGTCTCTCGCTCTTATCTCTCCATCTCTCTCTGTCTCTCTCTCTGTCTCTCTCTCTATCTGTGTCTCTCTCTGTCTCTCTCAGTCTCTCTCACTCTGTCTCTGTCTCTCTCTGTCTCTCTCTATCTCTGTGTCTCTCTCTCTGTCTCTCTCTATGTCTCTCTCTCTCTCTCTATCTCTCCCTCTGTCTCTTTCTGACTCTCTCTCTTTGTCTGTTTTCGGTCTCTGTCTGTCTCTCTCTCTCTGTCTCTCCCTCTCTGTCTCTCTCTGTCTCTCTGTTTCTCTCTCTGTCTCTCTCTTTCTCTGTCAGTCTCTCTCTCTGTCTCTCTATCTGTCTCTCTCTTTATCTCTCTCTGTCTCTCTCTCTGTCTCTCTCTGTCTCTCTCTCTCTGTCTCAATCTTAGTCTCTCTCTGTCTCTCTCTGTCTCTCTCTGTCTTTATCTGTCTCTCTCTGTCTTTCTCTGTTTGTCTCTCATTCTGTCTCTCTCTGTCTCTCTGTCTCTCTCTGTCTCTCTCTCTGTCTCTCTCTCTGTCTCTTTCTGTCTCTGTCTCTGTCTGTCTCTCTGTCTCTCTCTCTGTCTTTCTTTGTCCCTCTCTGTCTCTCTCTATCTCACTCTATCTCTCTCTATCTCTCTCTGTCTCTCTATCTCTGTCTCTCTTTTTATCTCTCTCTGTCTCTCTCTGTGTCTCTCTGTCTCTCTGTCTCTCTCTCTGTCTCTTTCTCTCTCTGTCTCTCTCTGTCTCTCTCTGTGTCTTTCTCTGTATCTCTCTGTCTCTCCTTCTGTCTCTATCTGTCTCTTTCTGTCTTTCTCTCTGTCTCTCTCTGTCTCTCTCTGTCTCTATGTCCCTTTCTCTGTCTCTCTCTCTATCTCTCTGTGTCTCTAACTCTGTCTCTCCCTGTCTCTCACTCTGTCTCTCTGTTTCTCTCCCTGTCTCTCTCTGTCTCTCTCTCTGTCTCTCTCTGCCTCTAAATTTCTCTCTCTGTCTCTCTGTCTCTCTCTATCTCTATCTCTGTCTCTCTCTGTTTATCACTCTGTCACTCTCTGTCTCTCTCTTTGTCTTTCTCTGTCTCTCTCTCTGTCTCTCACTGTGTCTCTCTCTGTCTCTTTCTCTTTCTCTCTCTGTCTCTATCTCTGTCTCTCTCTGAGTCTCACTCTGTCTTTCTCTGTATCTCTCTGACTCTCTCTGTCTCTCTCTGTCTCACTCTCTGTCTTTCTCTGTTTCTAAATCTGTCTCTCTCTGTCTCTCTATGTGTCTCTCTCTGTCTCTCTCTGTTTCTCTCTGTGTCTCTCTGTCTCTATCTGTCTCTCTCTGTCTCTCTCTGTGTCTCACTCTGTCTCTCTCTATCTCTCTCTGTCTATATCACTGTCTCTCCCTGTCTCTCTCAGTCTTTCTCACTCTGTCTCTGTCTCTCTCAATCTCTCTCAGTCTCTCTCACTCTATCCTTGTCTCTCTCTGTCTCTCTCTTTTCTCTGTCTCTCTCTGTGTCTCTCTCTATCTCGCTCTATCTCTCTCTGTCTCTTTCTGTCTCTCTCTCTTTGTCTCTTTCTGTCTCTCTCTGTCTCTCTCTCTTTGTCTCTTTAATGTCTCTGTCTCTCTCTGTCTCTCTCTGTATCTCTCTGTCTCTGTCTGTCTCTCTCTGTCTCTCTCTGTCTCTATCTCTGTCTCTCTCTGTCGCTCTCTGTGTCTCTCTCTGTCTCTCTCAGTCTACCTCACTCTGTCTCTGTCGCTCTCTGTCTCTCACTTTGTCTTTGTCTATCTCTGTCTCTTTCTGTCTCTCTCTGTCTCTCTCTCTTTGTCTCTTTCTGTCTCTCTGTCTCTCTCTTTGTCTCTTTACAGTCTCTGTCTCTCTCTCTGTATCTCTCTGTATCTCTCTGTCTCTCTCTGTCTCTCTCTCTGTCTCTCTCTTTCTCTATCTCTGTCTCTCTCTGTCTCTCTCAGTCTCTCTCACTCTGTCTCGGTCTCTCTCTGTCTCTCTCTCTGTCTCTCTCTTTGTCTCTATCTCTCTCTGTCTCTCTCTGTCTCTCTCTATCTCACTCTCTGTCTCTTTCTGTCTATCTCTGTCTCTCTCTTTGTCTCATTTCTGTATCTCTCTGTCTCTCTCTCTGTCTCTCTCTGTATCTCTCTGTCTCTCTCTGTCCCTCTCTGTCTCTCTCTGTCTCTCTCTCAGTCTCTCTCTCTCTCAGTCTCTATCTCTGTCTCTCTCTGTCCCTCAATGTCTCTCTCTGTCTCTTTCTCTGTCTCTCTCTGTCTCTCTCTGTCTCTCTCTTTGTCTTTGTCTCTCTCTGTCTATTTCTGTCTCTCTCTGTCTCTGTCTCTTTGTCTCTTTCTGTCTCTCTCTGTCTCTCTCTCTTGGTCTCTTTACTGTCTCTGTCTCTCTCTGTCTCTCTCTGTATCTCTCTGTCTCTCTATGTCTCTCTCTCTGTCTCTCTCTCTCTTTCTCTATCTCTGTCTCTCTCTGTCTCTCTCTGTGTCTCTCTCTGTCTCTCTCAGTCACTCTCACTCTGTCTCGGTCTCTCTCTGTCTCTCTCTCTGTCTCTCTCTTTGTCTCTATCTCTCTCTGGCTCTCTCTGTCTTTCTCTATCTCACACTCTGTCTCTTTCTGTCTCTCTCTGTTTCTCTCTTTGTCTCATCACATTCTCTCTCTGTCTCTCTCGCTGTCTCTCTCTGTATCTCTCTGTCTCTCTCTGTCTCTCTGTCCCTCTTTGTCTCTCTCTGTCTCTATCTCTGTCTCTCTCTGTCTCTCTCTGTCTCTCTCTGTATCTCTCTATCTGTCTCTTTCTGTCTCTCTCTCTTTGTCGGTTTCTGTCTCTCTCTATCTCACTCTCTGTCTCTTTCTGTCTCTCTCTGTCTCTCTCTGTATCTCTCTGTCTCTCTCTGTCTCTCTCTGTCCCTCTCTGTCTCTCTCTGTCTCTATCTCTGTCTCTCTCTGTCTCTGTCTGTCTCTCTCTGTATCTCTCTATCTGTCTCTTTCTGTCTCTCTCTCTTTGTCGGTTTCTGTCTCTCTCTGTCTCTCTCTGTCTCTCTCTGTCTCTCTCTGTTTCTGTGTGTCTCTCTCTGTCTCTCTCTTTGTCTGTCTCTGTCTCTCTCTCTGTCTCTCTCTCTCTCAGTCTCTATCTCTGTCTCTCTCTTTCCCTCTATGTCTCTCTCTGTCTCTATCTCTGTCTCTCTCTGTCTCTCTCTGTCTCTCTCTGTATCTCTCTCTGTCTCTCTCAAGTTATCTCACTCTGTCTCTGTCTCTCTCTGTCTCTCTCTTTGTCTCTGTCTCTCTCTGTCTCTCTCTCTCTGTCTCTCTCTGTACTCTCTTTGTCTCTGTCTGTCTCTCTGTCTCTCTCTGTGTCTCACTCTGTATCTCTCTATCTCTCTCTGTCTCTCTCTGTCTCTCTCTGTATCTCACTGTCTATCTCTGTCTCTGTGTGTCTCTCTCTCTGTCTCTCTCTGTCTCTCTCTGTTTCTGTGTGTCTCTCTCTGTCTCTCTCTTTGTCTGTCTCTGTCACTCTCTCTGTCTCTCTCTCTCTCAGTCTCTATCTCTGTCTCTCTCTTTCCCTCTATGTCTCTCTCTGTCTCTCTCTGTCTCTCTCTGTATCTCTCTCTGTCTCTCTCAAGTTATCTCACTCTGTCTCTGTCTCTCTCTGTCTCTCTCTTTGTCTCTGTCTCTCTCTGTCTCTCTCTCTGTCTCTCTCTGTCTCTCTCTTTGTCTCTGTCTCTCTCTGTCTCTCTCTGTGTCTCACTCTGTATCTCTCTATCTCTCTCTGTATCTCTCTGTCTCTCTCTGTATCTCACTGTCTATCTCTGTCTCTGTGTGTCTCTCTCTCTGTCTCTCTCTTTGTCTGTCTCTGTCTCTCTCTGTTTCTCTCTCTCTCAGTCTCTATCTCTGTCTCTCTCTTTCCCTCTATGTATCTCTCTGTCTCTATCTCTGTCTCTGTCTCACTCTGTCTCTCTCTGTATCTCTCTCTGTCTCTCTCAAGCTATCTCACTCTGTCTCTGTCTCTATTTGTCTCTCTCTTTGTCTCTGTCTCTCTCTGTCTCTCTCTCTGTCTATCTCAGTCTGTCTCACTTTGTCTCTATCTCTCTCTGTCTCTCTCTGTCTCTCTCTATCTCACTCTCTGTCTCTTTCTGTCTCTCTCGGTCTCTCTCTTTGTCTCATTTCTGTCTCTCTCTGTCTCTCTCTCTGTCTCTCTCTGTATCTCTCTGTCTCTCTCTGTCTCTCTCTGTCCCTCTCTGTCTCTCTCTGTCTCTATCTCTGTCTCTCTCTGTCTCTCTCTGTATCTCTCTATATGTCTCTTTCTGTCTCTCTCTCTTTGTCGGTTTCTGTCTCTCTCTGTCTCTCTGTCTCTCTCTGTATCTCACTGTCTCTCTCTGTTTCTGTGTGTCTCTCTCTGTCTCTCTCTTTGTCTGTCTCTGTCTCTCTCTCTGTCTCTCTCTCTCAGTCTATGTCTGTCTCTCTCTTTCCCTCTATGTCTATCTCTGTCTCTATCTCTGTCTCTCTCTGTCTCTCTCTGTCTCTCTCTGTATCTCTCTCTGTCTCTCTCAAGTTATCTCACTCTGTCTCGGTCTCTCTCTGTCTCTCTCTTTGTCTCTGTCTCTCTCTGTCTCTCTCTCTGTCTCTCTCTGTCTCTCTCTTTGTCTCTGTCTATCTATCTGTCTCTCTCTGTGTCTCACTCTGTATCTCTCTATCTCTCTCTGTCTCTCTCTGTCTCTCTCTGTATCTCACTGTCTCTCTGTCTCTGTGTGTCTCTCTCTGTCTCTCTCTTTGTCAGTCTCTGTCTCTCTCTCTGTTTCTCTCTCTCTCAGTCTCTATCTCTGTCTTTCTCTTTCCCTCTATGTCTCTCTCTGTCTCTATCTCTGTCTCTGTCTCTCTCTGTCTCTCTCTGTATCTCTCTCTGTCTCTCTCACTCTGTCTCTGTCTCTCTCTGTCTCTCTCTCTGTCTATCTCAGTCTCTCTCACTTTGTCTCTATCTCTCTCTGTCTCTCTCTCTGTCTCTCTCTGTCTCTCTCACTCTCTCTCTATCTCTCTCTGTCTCTCTCTGTCTCTCTCTATATCTCACTGTCTCTCTCTGTCTTTGTGTGTCTCTCTCTCTGTCTCTCTCTTTGTCTGTCTCTGTCTCTCTCTCTCTGTCTCTCTCTCTCAGTCTCTATCTCTGTCTCTCTCTGTCCCTCTCTGTCTCGCTCTGTCTCTATCTCTGTCTCTCTCTGTCTCTCTCTGTCTCTCTCTGTATCTCTCTATCTGTCTCTTTCACTCTCTCTCTTTGTCGGTTTCTGTCTCTCTCTATCTCACTCTCTGTCTCTTTCTGTCTCTCTCTGTCTCTCTCTGTCTCTCTCTATATCTCACTGTCTCTCTTTGTCTTTGTGTGTCTCTCTCTCTGTCTCTCTCTTTGTCTGTCTCTGTCTCTCTCTCTCTGTCTCTCTCTCTCTGTCTCTATCTCTGTCTCTCTCTGTATCTCTCTATCTGTCTCTTTCAGACTCTCTCTCTTTGTCGGTTTCTGTCTCTCTCTATCTCACTCTCTGTCTCTTTCTGTCTCTCTCTGTCTATCTCTTTGTCTCATTTCTGTCTCTCTCTGTCTCTCTCTCTGTCTCCCTCTGTATCTCTCTGTCTCTCTCTGTCTCTCTCTGTCCCTGTCTGTCTCTCTCTGTCTCTATCTCTATCTCTCTCTGTCTCTCTCTGTCTCTCTCCGTATCTCTCTATCTGTCTCTTTCTGTCTCTCTCTCTTTGTCGGTTTCTGTCTGTCTCTGTCTCTCTCCTTCCCTCTGTATCTCACTGTCTCTCTCTGTCTCTGTGTGTCTCTCTCTCTGTCTCTCTCTTTGTCTGTCTCTGTCTCTCTCTCTGTCTCTCTCTCTCAGTCTCTATCTCTGTCTCTCTCTTTCCCTCTATGTCTCTCTCTGTCTCTATCTCTGTCTCTCTCTGTCTGTCTCTGTCTCTCTCTGTATCTCTCTCTGACTCTCTCAAGCTATCTCACTTTGTCTCTGTCTCTCTCTCTCTTTGTCTCTTTTCTGTATCTCTCTGTCTCTCTCTCTGTCTATCTCGGTCTCTCTCTTTTTCTCTCTCTGTGTCTCTCTCTGTCTCTCTCTGTCTCTTTTTGTATGTCTCTCTCTGTCTCTCTATCTTTCTCTCGCTGTCTCTCTCTGTGTCTCTCTCTGTCTCTATCTCTGTGTCTCTCTCCGTCTCTCTCTCTGTCTCTCTCTGTCTTTCTCTGTCTCTTTCTGTCTCTCTCTCTTTGTCTCTTTTCTGTATCTCTCTGTCTCTCTCTCTGTCTATCTCTGTCTCTCTCTCTTTCTCTCTCTGTGTCTCTTTCTGTCTCTCTCTGTCTCTTTCTGTATGTCTCTCTCTGTCTCTCTATCTTTCTCTCGCTGTCTCTCTCTGTGTCTCTCTCTGTCTCTATCTCTGTCTCTCTCTCTGTCTATCTGTCTCTTCTGTCTCTCTCTTCTCTCTTTGTCTCTTTCTCTGTATCACTCTGTCTCTCTCTGTGTCTCTTGTGTCTCTCTCTCTCTGTGACTCTCTCTGTCTCACTTATTCACTCTCTTTGACTCAGTCTCTCTCTCTGTCTCTCTCTGTGTCTCTCTGTGTCTCTCTCTCTATGTCTCTCTCTGTCTCTCTCATTCACTCTCTTTGTCTCTGTCTCTCTTTCTGTCTCTCTCTGTCTCTCTCTTTCTCTCTCTGTGTCTCTCTCATCTCGCTCTGTCTCTTTCTATCTCCCTCTTTCTCTCTCTCTCTCTTTCTGTGTCTCTCTCTGTCTCTCTCTGTCTCTCTCTGTCTCTGTCTTTGTCTCTCTCAGTCTCTCTCTCTGACTCTTTCTCTGTCTCTCTCTGTGTCTCTCTCTGTCTCTCTCTGTCTCTATCTCTGTCTCTCTCTGTCTCTCTCATCTCTCTGTCTCTGTCTCTCTCTCTGTCTCTCTGTGTCTCTCTATCTGTCTCTGTCTCACTCTGTCTAAATCACTGTCTCTTTTCTGTCTCTCTCTCTGTCTCTCTCTGTCTCTTTCTCTGTCTCTCTCTCTGTCTCTCTCTGTCTCTCTTTGTCTATCTCTCTCTCTGTCTCTCTCTGTCTCTCTCTGTCTCTCTCATCTCTCTCTGTCTCTCTCTCTCTCTGTATCTCTCTGGCTCTCTATCTGTCTCTCTCTCTCTCACTCTGTCTCTCTCTGTCTCAATCTCTGTCTCTTTTCTGTCTCTCTGTTTTTCTTTGTCTCTCTCTGTCTCTCTCTCTGTCTCTCTCTGTCTCTCTCTCTGTCTCTCTCTGTCTCTCTCTGTCTCTCTCATCTCTCTCTGTCTCTCTCTCTCTGTGTCTCTCTGGATCTCTATCTGTCTCTCTCTGTCTCACTCTGTCTCTCTCTGTCTCAATCTCTGTCTCTTTTCTGTCTCTCTGTTTTTCTTTGTCTCTCTCTGTCTCTCTCTGTCTCTCTCTGTCTATCTCTGTCTATCTCTGTATCTCTCTCTGTCTCTCTCTGTCTCTCTCTCTCTCTCTCTGTCTCTCTCTGACTTTCTCAGTCACTCTCTTTGTCTCTGTCTCTCTCTCTGTCTCTCTCGTCTCTCTCTGTCTCTGTCTCTCTCTCTCTCTGTCTCTCTGTGTCTCTCTATCTGTCTCTCTCTGTCCCACTCTGTCTAAATCACTGTCTCTTTTCTGTCTCTCTCTGTCTCTCTCTGTCTCTCTCTCTCTGTCTCTCTGTTTCTCTCTGTGTCTCTCTCTGTATCTCTCTTTCTATATCTCTGTCTCTCTTCTCTCTTTGTCTTTCTGTATCTCTATGCTCTCTCTGTGTAACTCTCTGTCTCTCTATTTGCTCTCTGTCTGTCTCTCTGTCTCTCTCTGTGTCTCTCTCTGTCTCTCTATGTCTCTCTCTTTATGTCTCTTTCTGTCTCTATCAGTCTCTGTCAGTCTCTCTCACTCTGTCTCTGTCTCTCTCTGTCTCTCTCTCTGTCTCTCTCTCTGTCTTGCTCTGTCTCTCTCTGTTTCTCTCTTTGTATCTCTCTGTCTCTCTCTCTCTGTCTCTCTCTGTCTTTCTCAGTCACTCTCTTTGTCTCTGTCTCTCTCTCTGTTTCTCTCTTTGTCACTCTCAGTCTCTCTCTCCTTGTCTCTCTCTGTCTTTCTCAGTCACTCTCTTTGTCTCTGTCTCTCTCTCTGTCTCTCTCTGTCTCTCTCTCTGTCTCTCTCTCTTTCTCTTTCTTTGTCTCTCTCTGTCTATCTCTGTCTCTCTCTGTCTCTCTCTGTTTCTCTCTGTGTCTCTCTCTGTATCTCTCTTTCTATATCTCTGTATCTCTCTGTCTCTCTCAGTATCTCTCTGTCTCTCTCAGTCTCTCTCTCTATTTGTCTCTGTCTTTTTTCTTTCTCTCTATCTGTCCTTCTCTGTCTTTCTCTGTCTCTCTCTCTCTCTCATTGTCACTTTTCTCTCTCTGTCTCTCTCTTTTGCTCTCTGTGTCTCTCTGTCTCTCTCTGTCTCTATCTGTATCTTTTTCTGTCTATCTCTCTGTCTCTTTCTGTCTCTCTCTGTCTCTCTGTTTCTCTCTTTGTCTCTCTCTGAGTCTCTCTCTGTCTCTCTATGTCTCTCTGTATGTCTCTCTCTGTCTCTCTCTGTCTCTCTCTCTGTCTCTCTCAGTCTCTCTCACTCTGTCTCTGTCTCTCTCTCTGTCTCTCTCTCTGTCTCTAACCTCTTTCTCTGTCTCTCTCTCTTTGTCTCTGTCTCTCTCTCTGTCTTCCTCTGTCACTCTCTGACTGTCTCTTTGTCTATTTTCTGTCTCTCTCTGTCTCTCTCTCTGTCTCTCTCTCTGTCTTTCACTGTGTCTCCCTCGTTCTCTCTCTCTGTGTGTGTGTCTCTCTCTGTCTCTCTCTGTATCTCTCTGTCTCTCTCTGTCTCTATCTGTCTCTCTCTGTGTCTCTCTTCGTCTCTCTCTGTCTCTCTCTGTCTGTCTCTCTCTGTCTCTATCTCTGTCTATCTTTGTCTCTCTCTGTCTCTCTCTGTCTCTCTGTCTCTCTCTGTCTCTCTCTCTCTCTCTGTATCTCTCTCTCTCTGTCACTCTCTGTGTCTTTCTTTGACTCTCTCTGTCTTTCTCTTTCTCTCCTTCTCTCTCTCTGTCTCTCTCTGTCTCTCTCTCTCTGTCTCTCTCTGTCTCTCTATCTGTATCTCTATCTGTCTCTCTCTGTCTCTCTTTGTCTATCTCTGTCTCTCTCTGTCTCTCTCTCTGTCTCTCTCGTCACTCTCTGTCTCTATCTGTGTCTCTCTGTGTCTCTCCATGTCTCTCTCTGTGTCTCTCTCTGTCTCTCTCTGTGTTTCTCTGTGTCTCTCTCTGTGTCTATCTCTGTCTCTCTCTGTCTCTCTCTCTGTCTCTCTCTGTTTGTCTCTGTCTCTCTCCATCTCTCTGTCTCTCTCTACTCTCTTTGTCTCTCTCTGTATGTCTCTGTCAACTCTGTGTCTCTCTCTGTCTCTCTCTCTGTCTCTCTCTGTCTCTCTGTCTCTCTCTCTGTCTCTCAGTGTTTCTCTCTGTGTCTTTCTCTGTCTCTCTCTGTCTCTATATCTGTTTCTCTCTGTGTCTCTCTCTGTCTCTCTCCGTCTCTCTCTCTGTCTCTCTCTGTCTTTCTCTGTCTCTCTTTGTCTCTTTTCTGTATCTATGTCTCTCTCTCTTTCTATCTCTGTCTCTCTCTGACTATCTCTGTCTCTCTCTGTGTCTCTGTCTGTCTATCTCTCTCTGTCTCTCTCTGTCTCTCTCATTCACTCTCTTTGACTCTGTCTCTCTCTCTGTCTCTCTCTGTGTCTCTCTCTTTCTCTCTCTCTGTCTCTCTCTGTCTCTCTCATTCACTCTCTTTGTCTCTGTCTCTCTTTCTTTCTCCCTCTGTCTCTCTCTGTCTCTCTCTTTCTATCTCTGTGTCTCTCTCTGTCCTTTCTGTCTCTTTCTGTCTCTGTATCTGTCTCTCTCTGTCTCTATCTCTGTCTCTCTCTCTCTGTATCTCTCTGTCTCTATCTCTGTCTCTCTCTGTGTCTCTCTCTGTGTCTCTCTCTGTGTCTCTCTGTCTCTCTCAGTCTCTCTCTGTCTCTCTATTATCTCTTTGTCTATCTCTCTGTATCTCTCTGTCTCTCTGTGTCTCTCTCTGTCTCTCTCTCTGTCTCTCTCTGTCTTTCTCGGTCACTCCCTTTGTCTCTGTCTCTCTCTCTATCTCTCTCTGTCTCTCTCTGTCTCTCTCTGTTTCTCTCTCTGTCTCTCTCTGTCTCTATCTCTTAAACTCTCTGTCTCTCTCTGTCTCTCTCTGTATCTCTCTGTCTATCTCTGTGTCTCTTTCTCTCTATCTCTGTCTATCTCTGTCTCTCTCTGTGTCTCTCTCTCTGTCTCTCTCTGTCTCTCTCTCTGTATCTCCCTCTCTGTCTCTCTCTGTGTCTCTCTCTGTCTCTCTCTGTGTCTCTCTGTGTCTCTCTTTGTCTCTCTCTCTGTGTCTCTCTCTCTGTCTCTCTCCGTCTATCTCTGTTTCTTTCTTTGTGTCTCTCTGTCTCTCTCTGTCTCTCTCTCTCTCTGTTAATCTCTGTCTCTCTCTCTGTATCTCTCTCTGTCTCTCTCTGTGTCTCTCTCTGTCTCTCTCTGTGTCTCTCTGTGTCTCTCTCTGTCTCTCTCTGTCTCTCTCTGTATCTCACTGTCTCTCTGTCTCTGTGTGTCTCTCTCTCTGTCTCTCTCTTTGTCAGTCTCTGTCTCTCTCTCTGTTTCTCTCTCTCTCAGTATCTATCTCTGTCTTTCTCTTTCCCTCTATGTCTCTCTCTGTCTCTATCTCTGTCTCTGTCTCTCTCTGTCTCTCTCTGTATCTCTCTCTGTCTCTCTCACTCTGTCTCTGTCTCTCTCTGTCTCTCTCTCTGTCTATCTCAGTCTCTCTCACTTTGTCTCTATCTCTCTCTGTCTCTCTCTCTGTCTCTCTCTGTCTCTCTCACTCTCTCTCTATCTCTCTCTGTCTCTCTCTGTCTCTCTCTATATCTCACTGTCTCTCTCTGTCTTTGTGTGTCTCTCTCTCTGTCTCTCTCTTTGTCTGTCTCTGTCTCTCTCTCTCTGTCTCTCTCTCTCAGTCTCTATCTCTGTCTCTCTCTGTCCCTCTCTGTCTCGCTCTGTCTCTATCTCTGTCTCTCTCTGTCTCTCTCTGTCTCTCTCTGTATCTCTCTATCTGTCTCTTTCAGTCTCTCTCTCTTTGTCGGTTTCTGTCTCTCTCTATCTCACTCTCTGTCTCTTTCTGTCTCTCTCTGTCTCTCTCTGTCTCTCTCTATATCTCACTGTCTCTCTTTGTCTTTGTGTGTCTCTCTCTCTGTCTCTCTCTTTGTCTGTCTCTGTCTCTCTCTCTCTGTCTCTCTCTCTGTCTCTATCTCTGTCTCTCTCTGTCCCTCTCTGTCTCTCTCTGTCTCTATCTCTGTCTCTCTCTGTCTCTCTCTGTCTCTCTCTGTATCTCTCTATCTGTCTCTTTCAGACTCTCTCTCTTTGTCGGTTTCTGTCTCTCTCTATCTCACTCTCTGTCTCTTTCTGTCTCTCTCTGTCTATCTCTTTGTCTCATTTCTGTCTCTCTCTGTCTCTCTCTCTGTCTCCCTCTGTATCTCTCTGTCTCTCTCTGTCTCTCTCTGTCCCTGTCTGTCTCTCTCTGTCTCTATCTCTATCTCTCTCTGTCTCTCTCTGTCTCTCTCCGTATCTCTCTATCTGTCTCTTTCTGTCTCTCTCTCTTTGTCGGTTTCTGTCTGTCTCTGTCTCTCTCCTTCCCTCTGTATCTCACTGTCTCTCTCTGTCTCTGTGTGTCTCTCTCTCTGTCTCTCTCTTTGTCTGTCTCTGTCTCTCTCTCTGTCTCTCTCTCTCTCAGTCTCTATCTCTGTCTCTCTCTTTCCCTCTATGTCTCTCTCTGTCTCTATCTCTGTCTCTCTCTGTCTGTCTCTGTCTCTCTCTGTATCTCTCTCTGACTCTCTCAAGCTATCTCACTTTGTCTCTGTCTCTCTCTGTCTCTCTCTTTGTCTCTGTCTTTCTCTGTCTCTCTCTCTGTCTATCTCAGTCTCTCTCACTTTGTCTCTATCTCTCTCTGTCTCTCTCTGTGTCTCACTCTGTCTCTCTCTCTATCTCTCTCTTTCTCTCTCTGTCTCTCTCTATATCTCACTGTCTCTCTCTGTCTTTGTGTGTCTCTCTCTCTGTCTCTCTCTTTGTCTGTCCCTGTCTCTCTCTCTCTGTCTCTCTCTCTTGTCTCTATCTCTGTCTCTCTCTGTCTCTCTCTGTCTCTCTCTGTCTCTCTCTGTATCTCTCTCTGTCTCTCTCAAGCTATCTCACTCTGTCTCTGTCTCTCTCTGTCTCTCTCTTTGTCTCTGTCTCTCTCTGTCTCTCTGTCTGTCTATCTCAGTCTCTCTCACTTTGTCTCTGTCTCTCTCTGTCTCTCTCTGTCTCTCTCATGCTGTCTCTGTCTCTCTCTGTCTCTCTCTTTGTCTCTGTCTCTTTCTGTCTCTCTCTCTGTCTATCTCAGTCTCTCTCACTTTGTCTCTGTCTCTCTCTGTCCCTCTCTCTGTCTCTCTCAGTCTCTCTCACTCTGTTCTGTCTCACTCTGTCTCTCTCTTTGTCGCTGTCTCTCTCTCTGTCTCTCTCAAGTTATCTCACTTTGTCTCGGTCTCTCTCTGTCTCTCTCTTTGTCTCTGTCTCTCTCTGTCTCTCTCTCTGTCTCTCTCTGTCTCTCTCTTTGTCTCTGTCTATCTATCTGTCTCTCTCTGTGTCTCACTCTGTATCTCTCTATCTCTCTCTGTCTCTCTCTGTCTCTCTCTGTATCTCACTGTCTCTCTGTCTCTGTGTGTCTCTCTCTCTGTCTCTCTCTTTGTCAGTCTCTGTCTCTCTCTCTGTTTCTCTCTCTCTCAGTCTCTATCTCTGTCTTTCTCTTTCCCTCTATGTCTCTCTCTGTCTCTATCTCTGTCTCTGTCTCTCTCTGTCTCTCTCTGTATCTCTCTCTGTCTCTCTCACTCTGTCTCTGTCTCTCTCTGTCTCTCTCTCTGTCTATCTCAGTCTCTCTCACTTTGTCTCTATCTCTCTCTGTCTCTCTCTCTGTCTCTCTCTGTCTCTCTCACTCTCTCTCTATCTCTCTCTGTCTCTCTCTGTCTCTCTCTATATCTCACTGTCTCTCTCTGTCTTTGTGTGTCTCTCTCTGTCTCTCTCTTTGTCTGTCTCTGTCTCTCTCTCTCTGTCTCTCTCTCTCAGTCTCTATCTCTGTCTCTCTCTGTCCCTCTCTGTCTCGCTCTGTCTCTATCTCTGTCTCTCTCTGTCTCTCTCTGTCTCTCTCTGTATCTCTCTATCTGTCTCTTTCAGTCTCTCTCTCTTTGTCGGTTTCTGTCTCTCTCTATCTCACTCTCTGTCTCTTTCTGTCTCTCTCTGTCTCTCTCTGTCTCTCTCTATATCTCACTGTCTCTCTTTGTCTTTGTGTGTCTCTCTCTCTGTCTCTCTCTTTGTCTGTCTCTGTCTCTCTCTCTCTGTCTCTCTCTCTCTGTCTCTATCTCTGTCTCTCTCTGTCCCTCTCTGTCTCTCTCTGTCTCTATCTCTGTCTCTCTCTGTCTCTCTCTGTCTCTCTCTGTATCTCTCTATCTGTCTCTTTCAGACTCTCTCTCTTTGTCGGTTTCTGTCTCTCTCTATCTCACTCTCTGTCTCTTTCTGTCTCTCTCTGTCTATCTCTTTGTCTCATTTCTGTCTCTCTCTGTCTCTCTCTCTGTCTCCCTCTGTATCTCTCTGTCTCTCTCTGTCTCTCTCTGTCCCTGTCTGTCTCTCTCTGTCTCTATCTCTATCTCTCTCTGTCTCTCTCTGTCTCTCTCCGTATCTCTCTATCTGTCTCTTTCTGTCTCTCTCTCTTTGTCGGTTTCTGTCTGTCTCTGTCTCTCTCCTTCCCTCTGTATCTCACTGTCTCTCTCTGTTTCTGTGTGTCTCTCTCTCTGTCTCTCTCTTTGTCTGTCTCTGTCTCTCTCTCTGTCTCTCTCTCTCTCAGTCTCTATCTCTGTCTCTCTCTTTCCCTCTATGTCTCTCTCTGTCTCTATCTCTGTCTCTCTCTGTCTGTCTCTGTCTCTCTCTGTATCTCTCTCTGACTCTCTCAAGCTATCTCACTTTGTCTCTGTCTCTCTCTCTCTTTGTCTCTTTTCTGTATCTCTCTGTCTCTCTCTCTGTCTATCTCGGTCTCTCTCTTTTTCTCTCTCTGTGTCTCTCTCTGTCTCTCTCTGTCTCTTTTTGTATGTCTCTCTCTGTCTCTCTATCTTTCTCTCGCTGTCTCTCTCTGTGTCTCTCTCTGTCTCTATCTCTGTGTCTCTCTCCGTCTCTCTCTCTGTCTCTCTCTGTCTTTCTCTGTCTCTTTCTGTCTCTCTCTCTTTGTCTCTTTTCTGTATCTCTCTGTCTCTCTCTCTGTCTATCTCTGTCTCTCTCTCTTTCTCTCTCTGTGTCTCTTTCTGTCTCTCTCTGTCTCTTTCTGTATGTCTCTCTCTGTCTCTCTATCTTTCTCTCGCTGTCTCTCTCTGTGTCTCTCTCTGTCTCTATCTCTGTCTCTCTCTCTGTCTATCTGTCTCTCTCTGTCTCTCTCTTCTCTCTTTGTCTCTTTCTCTGTATCACTCTGTCTCTCTCTGTGTCTCTTGTGTCTCTCTCTCTCTGTGACTCTCTCTGTCTCACTTATTCACTCTCTTTGACTCAGTCTCTCTCTCTGTCTCTCTCTGTGTCTCTCTGTGTCTCTCTCTCTATGTCTCTCTCTGTCTCTCTCATTCACTCTCTTTGTCTCTGTCTCTCTTTCTGTCTCTCTCTGTCTCTCTCTTTCTCTCTCTGTGTCTCTCTCATCTCGCTCTGTCTCTTTCTATCTCCCTCTTTCTCTCTCTCTCTCTTTCTGTGTCTCTCTCTGTCTCTCTCTGTCTCTCTCTGTCTCTGTCTTTGTCTCTCTCAGTCTCTCTCTCTGACTCTTTCTCTGTCTCTCTCTGTGTCTCTCTCTGTCTCTCTCTGTCTCTATCTCTGTCTCTCTCTGTCTCTCTCATCTCTCTGTCTCTGTCTCTCTCTCTGTCTCTCTGTGTCTCTCTATCTGTCTCTGTCTCACTCTGTCTAAATCACTGTCTCTTTTCTGTCTCTCTCTCTGTCTCTCTCTGTCTCTTTCTCTGTCTCTCTCTCTGTCTCTCTCTGTCTCTCTTTGTCTATCTCTCTCTCTGTCTCTCTCTGTCTCTCTCTGTCTCTCTCATCTCTCTCTGTCTCTCTCTCTCTCTGTATCTCTCTGGCTCTCTATCTGTCTCTCTCTCTCTCACTCTGTCTCTCTCTGTCTCAATCTCTGTCTCTTTTCTGTCTCTCTGTTTTTCTTTGTCTCTCTCTGTCTCTCTCTCTGTCTCTCTCTGTCTCTCTCTCTGTCTCTCTCTGTCTCTCTCTGTCTCTCTCATCTCTCTCTGTCTCTCTCTCTGTGTGTCTCTCTGGCTCTCTATCTGTCTCTCTCTGTCTCACTCTGTCTCTCTCTGTCTCAATCTCTGTCTCTTTTCTGTCTCTCTGTTTTTCTTTGTCTCTCTCTGTCTCTCTCTGTCTCTCTCTGTCTATCTCTGTCTATCTCTGTATCTCTCTCTGTCTCTCTCTGTCTCTCTCTCTCTCTCTCTGTCTCTCTCTGACTTTCTCAGTCACTCTCTTTGTCTCTGTCTCTCTCTCTGTCTCTCTCGTCTCTCTCTGTCTCTGTCTCTCTCTCTCTCTGTCTCTCTCTGTCTCTCTATCTGTCTCTCTCTGTCCCACTCTGTCTAAATCACTGTCTCTTTTCTGTCTCTCTCTGTCTCTCTCTGTCTCTCTCTCTCTGTTTCTCTGTTTCTCTCTGTGTCTCTCTCTGTATCTCTCTTTCTATATCTCTGTCTCTCTTCTCTCTTTGTCTTTCTGTATCTCTATGCTCTCTCTGTGTAACTCTCTGTCTCTCTATTTGCTCTCTGTCTGTCTCTCTGTCTCTCTCTGTGTCTCTCTCTGTCTCTCTATGTCTCTCTCTTTATGTCTCTTTCTGTCTCTATCAGTCTCTGTCAGTCTCTCTCACTCTGTCTCTGTCTCTCTCTGTCTCTCTCTCTGTCTCTCTCTCTGTCTTGCTCTGTCTCTCTCTGTTTCTCTCTTTGTATCTCTCTGTCTCTCTCTCTCTGTCTCTCTCTGTCTTTCTCAGTCACTCTCTTTGTCTCTGTCTCTCTCTCTGTTTCTCTCTTTGTCACTCTCAGTCTCTCTCTCCTTGTCTCTCTCTGTCTTTCTCAGTCACTCTCTTTGTCTCTGTCTCTCTCTCTGTCTCTCTCTGTCTCTCTCTCTGTCTCTCTCTCTTTCTCTTTCTTTGTCTCTCTCTGTCTATCTCTGTCTCTCTCTGTCTCTCTCTGTTTCTCTCTGTGTCTCTCTCTGTATCTCTCTTTCTATATCTCTGTATCTCTCTGTCTCTCTCAGTATCTCTCTGTCTCTCTCAGTCTCTCTCTATTTGTCTCTGTCTTTTTTCTTTCTCTCTATCTGTCCTTCTCTGTCTTTCTCTGTCTCTCTCTCTCTCTCATTGTCACTTTTCTCTCTCTGTCTCTCTCTTTTGCTCTCTGTGTCTCTCTCTGTCTCTCTCTGTCTCTATCTGTATCTTTTTCTGTCTATCTCTCTGTCTCTTTCTGTCTCTCTCTGTCTCTCTGTTTCTCTCTTTGTCTCTCTCTGAGTCTCTCTCTGTCTCTCTATGTCTCTCTGTATGTCTCTCTCTGTCTCTCTCTGTCTTTCTCTGTCTCTCTCAGTCTCTCTCACTCTGTCTCTGTCTCTCTCTCTGTCTCTCTCTCTGTCTCTAACCTCTTTCTCTGTCTCTCTCTCTTTGTCTCTCTCTCTCTCTCTGTCTTCCTCTGTCACTCTCTGACTGTCTCTTTGTCTATTTTCTGTCTCTCTCTGTCTCTCTCTCTGTCTCTCTCTCTGTCTTTCACTGTCTCCCTCGTTCTCTCTCTCTGTGTGTGTGTCTCTCTCTGTCTCTCTCTGTATCTCTCTGTCTCTCTCTGTCTCTATCTGTCTCTCTCTGTGTCTCTCTTCGTCTCTCTCTGTCTCTCTCTGTCTGTCTCTCTCTGTCTCTATCTCTGTCTATCTTTGTCTCTCTCTGTCTCTCTCTGTCTCTCTGTCTCTCTCTGTCTCTCTCTCTCTCTCTGTATCTCTCTCTCTCTGTCACTCT
>NW_028227295.1:957500-960000 GCF_978045245.1 Mus caroli
CTCTCTCTGTGTCTCTCTCTGTGTCTCTCTCTGTGTCTCTCTGTGTCTCTCTCTGTCTCTCTTTGTGTCTCTCTCCGTCTATCTCTGTTTCTTTCTTTGTGTCACTCTGTCTCTCTCTCTGTCTCTCTCTGTCTCTCTCTGTCTCTCTCGTCTCTCTCTGTCTCTCTCTCTGTCTCTCTCTGTGTCTCTCTCTGTCTCTCTATCTGTCTCTTTCTGTCTCTCTCTCTCTGTCTCTGTCTCTCTATCTGTCTCTTTTCTGTCTCTCTCTGTCTCTCTCTCTGTCTCTCTCTTTCTCTTTCTCTGTCTCTCCCTCTGTCTATCTCTGTGTCTCTCTCTGTATCTCTCTCTGTCTCTCTCTGTCTCTGTCTTTCTCTCTGTTTCTATCTTTGTCTCTCTCTGTCTCTCTCTCTGTGTCTCTCTCTGTATTTCTCAGTCATTCTCTTTGTCTCTGTCTCTCTCTCTGTCTCTCTCTGTCTCTATTTCTGTCTTTCTCTGTCTCTCTCTCTGTCTCTCTCCGTCTATCTCTGTTTCTTTCTTTGTGTCTCTCTGTCTCTCTCTCTGTCTCTCTCTGTCTCTCTCTGTCTCTCTCTGTCTCGCTCGTCTCTCTCTGTCTCTCTCTCTGTCTCTCTCTGTGTCTTTCTCAGTCTCTCTATCTGTCTCTCCCTGTCTCTCTCTGTCTGTCTCTGTCTATCTCTCTGTCTCTTTTCTGTCTCTCTCTGTCTCTCTCTCTGTCTCTGTCTTTCTCTCTGTTTCTCTCTTTGTCTCTCTCTGTCTATCTCTCTGTGTCTCTCTCTGTATTTCTCAGTCATTCTCTTTGTCTCTGTCTCTCTCTCTGTCCCTCTCTGTCTCTATATCTGTCTCTCTCTGTCTCTCTCTCTGTCTCTCTCTGTTTCTCCCAGTGTCTCTCCCCGTCTCTCTCTGTCTCTATCTCTGTCTCACTCAGTCTCTTTCTGTCTCTCTCTCTGTCTCTCTCTGTCTCTCTCTTTCTCTCTCTACTCTCTTTGTCTCTCTCTGTATGTCTCTGTAATCTCTGTGTCTCTCTCTGTCTCTCTCTGTCTCTGTCTCTCTGGCTCACTCTCTTTCTCTTTGTGTTTCTCTCTGTGTCTTTCTCTGTCTCTCTCTGTCTCCATATCTATCTCTCTCTTTGTCTCTCTCTGTCTCTCTCCGTCTCTCTCTCTGTCTCTCTCTGTCTTTCTCTGTCTCTCTTTGTCTCTCTCTCTTTGTCTCTTATCTGTATCTATGTCTCTCTCTCTGTCTATCTCTGTCTCTCTCTGACTATCTCTGTCTCTCTCTGTGTCTCTCTCTGTCTCTCTCTCTCTGTCTCTCTCTGTCTCTCACATTCACTCTCTTTGACTCTGTCTCTCTCTCTGTCTCTCTCTGTGTCTATTTCTCTCTATCTCTGTCTAACTCTGTCTCTCTCTGTCTCTCTCTCTCTGTCTCTCTCTGTCTCTCTCTCTGTATCTCTCTCTCAGTCTCTCTCTGTGTCTCTCTCTGTCTCTCTCTGTGTCTCTCTGTGTCTCTTTCTGTCTCTCTTTGTGTCTCTCTCCGTCTATCTCTGTTTCTTTCTTTGTGTCACTCTGTCTCTCTCTCTGTCTCTCTCTGTCTCTCTTTGTCTCTCTCTGTCTCTCTCGTCTCTCTCTGTCTCTCTCTCTGTCTCTCTCTGTGTCTCTCTCTGTCTCTCTATCTGTCTCTTTCTGTCTCTCTCTCTGTCTCTGTCTCTCTATCTGTCTCTTTTCTGTCTATCTCTGTCTCTCTCTCTGTCTCTCTCTTTCTCTTTCTCTGTCTCTCCCTCTGTCTATCTCTGTGTCTCTCTCTGTATCTCTCTCTGTCTCTCTCTGTCTCTGTCTTTCTCTCTGTTTCTATCTTTGTCTCTCTCTGTCTCTCTCTCTGTGTCTCTCTCTGTATTTCTCAGTCATTCTCTTTGTCTCTGTCTCTCTCTCTGTCTCTGTCTCTATTTCTGTCTTTCTCTGTCTCTCTCTCTGTCTCTCTCCGTCTATCTCTGTTTCTTTCTTTGTGTCTCTCTGTCTCTCTCTCTGTCTCTCTCTGTCTCGCTCGTCTCTCTCTGTCTCTCTCTCTGTCTCTCTCTGTGTCTTTCTCTGTCTCTCTATCTGTCTTTCCCTGTCTCTCTCTGTCTGTCTCTGTCTATCTCTCTGTCTCTTTTCTGTCTCTCTCTGTCTCTCTCTCTGTCTCTGTCTTTCTCTCTGTTTCTCTCTTTGTCTCTCTCTGTCTATCTCTCTGTGTCTCTCTCTGTATTTCTCAGTCATTCTCTTTGTCTCTGTCTCTCTCTCTGTCCCTCTCTGTCTCTATATCTGTCTCTCTCTGTCTCTCTCTCTGTCTCTCTCTGTTTCTCCCAGTGTCTCTCCCCGTCTCTGTCTGTCTCTATCTCTGTCTCACTCAGTCTCTTTCTGTCTCTCTCTCTGTCTCTCTCTGTCTCTCTCTTTCTCTCTCTACTCTCTTTGTCTCTCTCTGTATGTCTCTGTCATCTCTGTGTCTCTCTCTG
>NW_028227295.1:962500-965000 GCF_978045245.1 Mus caroli
TCTCTCTCTTCTCTCTTTGTCTCTCTCTCTGTATGTCTCTGTCTCTCTGTGTCTCTCTCTGTCTTTCTCAGTCACTCCCTTTGTCTTTGTCTCTCTCTCTCTGTCTCTCTCTCTGTCTCTCTCTGTTTCTCTCTCTGTCTCTCTCTGTCTTTATCTCTTACTCTCTCCTTCTCTCCCTGTCTCTCTCTGTGTCTCTTTCTCTCTATCTCTGTCTCTCTCAGTCTCTCTCTGTCTCTCTCTCTGTCTCTCTCTGTCTCTCTCTCTGTATCTCTCTCTGTCTCTCTCTGTGTCTCTCTCTGTCTCTCTGTGTCTCTCTGTGTCTCTCTCTGTCTCTCTCTGTCTCTCTCTGTGTCTCTCTCTGTCTCTCTATCTGTCTCTCTCTGTCTATCTCTGTCTGTCTCTGTCTCTCTCTCTGTCTCTTTTCTGTCTCTCTCTGTCTCTCTCTCTGTCTCTCTCTTTCTCTTTCTCTGTCTCTCCCTCTATCACTTTGACTCTCTCTGTCTCTCTCTCTGTGTCTCTCTCTGTATTTCTCAGTCATTCTCTTTGTCTCTGTCTCTCTCTGTGACTCTCTCTGTCTCTATTTCTGTCTCTCTCTGTCTCTCTCTGTCTTTCTCAGTCACTCCCTTTGTCCTCTCTCTCTCTGTCTCTCTCTGTCTCTCTCTGTTTCTCTCTCTGTCTCTCTCTCTGTCTCTCTCTGTCTCTATCTCTTACTCTCTCTGTCTCTTTCTGTGTCTTTTTCTTTATCTCTGTCTAACTCTGTCTCTCTCTCTGTCTCTCTTTGTCTCTGTCTCTCTCTCTGTCTCTCTCTGTCTCTCTCTCTGTATCTCTCTCTCTGTCTCTCTCTGTGTATCACTCTGTCTCTCTCTGTGTCTCTCTGTGTCTCTTTCTCTCTATCTCTGTCTATCTTTGTCTCTCTCTGTCTCTCTCAGTCTCTCTCTCTCTGTGTGTCTCTCTCTGTTTCTCTCTTTGTCTCTCTCTCTATCTCTTACTCTCTCTGTCTGTCTCTGTCTCTCTTTGTGTCTCTTTCTCTCTATCTCTGTCTATCTCTGTCTCTCTCTGTCTCTCTCAGTCTCTCTCTCTCTGTCTCTCTCTGTCTCTCTGTATCTCTCTCTCTGTCTCTCTCTGTGTCTCTCTCTGTCTCTCTCAGTGTCTCTATGTGTCTCTCTCTGTCTCTCTCTCTGTCTCTCTCCATCTTTCTATGTTTTTTTCATTGTGTCTCTCTGTCTCTCTCTGTGTGTCTCTCTGTCTCTATCTCTTACTCTCTCTGTCTCTCTCTGTCTCTCTCTGTGTCTCTTTCTCTCTCTCTGTCTCTCTCTGTCTCTCTCGTCTCTCTCTGTCTCTCTCTCTGTCTCTCTCTGTGTCTCTCTCTGTCTCTCTATCTGTCTCTCTCTGTCTCTCTCTCTGTCTCTCTCTGTGTCTCTCTCTGTCTCTCTATCTGTCTCTCTCTGTCTCTCTCTGTCTCTCTCTGTTTCTCTCTGTCTCTTTTCTGTCTCTCTCTGTCTCTCTCTCTCTGTCTCTCTCTTTCTCTTTCTCTGTCTCTCCCTCTGTCTATCTCTGTGTCTCTCTCTGTATCTCTCTCTGTCTCTCTCTGTCTCTGTCTTTCTCTCTGTTTCTCTCTTTGTCTCTCTCTGTCTCTCTCTCTGTGTCTCTCTCTGTATTTCTCAGCCATTCTCTTTGTCTCTGTCTCTCTCTCTGTATCTCTCTGTCTCTTGCTCTGTCTCTCTATCTTTCTCTCTCTGTGTCTCTCTCTGTCTCTTTTTCTGTCTCTATCTCTGTCTCTCTCTGTCTCTTTCTCTGTCTCTCTCTCTGTCTCTCTCTGTCTCTTTATCTGTCTCCCTCTGTATCTCCCTGTCTCTCTCTCAGTCCCTCTCTGTCTCTCTCTGTGTCTCCCTGTGTCTATCTCTATCTCTGTCTCTCTCTGTGTCTCTCTCTGTCTCTCTCTGTTTCTCTCTCTGTCTCTCTCTGTCTCTTTCTCTGTCTCTCTCTATCTCTGTCTTTCGCTTTGTCTCTCTGTCTCTCTCTGTCTTTCTCTGTCTCTCTCCCTTTGTCTCTTTTCTGTCTCTCTCTGTCTCTCTTTGTCTCTCTCAGTATCTCTCTGTCTCTCTCAGTCTCTCTCACTCTGTCTCTTCTCTCTCTCTCTGTGTCTGTCTCCTTTTCTTTCTCTCTATCTGTCCTTCTCTGTCTTTCTCTGGCTCTCTCTTTCTTTCTCTGTCTCTTTGTGTCTCTCTCTGTCTCACTCTCTCTGTCTCTCTCTGTTTCTCTCTGTATCTCTCTCTGTCTCTCTTCTCTCTTTGTCTCTCTGTATCTCTATGCTCTCTTTGTGTAACTCTCTGTCTCTCTCTTTTGCTCTCTGTGTCTCTCTCTGTCTCTCCTTGTCTCTCTCTGTCTCTCTAGTATCTCTCTGTCTCTCTCTCTGCCTCTCTCTGTGTCTCTGTGTTTCTCTCTCTGTCTCTCTCTCTGTCTCTTTTCTGTCTCTCTCTCTGTCTCTCTCTTTGTCTCT
>NW_028227295.1:967500-970000 GCF_978045245.1 Mus caroli
CTCTCTCTCTATCTGTCACTCTCTGTGAATCTCTCTGTCTCTCTCTGTCTCTCTCTGTCTCTCTCTGTCTCTCTCTGTCTCTTTTCTGTCTCTCTCTGTCTCTCTCTCTGTCTCTCTCTCTCTCTGTCTCTTTCTGTCTCTCTCTGTCTCTCTCTCTGTTTCTCTATTTGTCTCTATCTGTCTCTCTCTCTGTCTCTCTCTGTGTCTCTCTCTGTCTCTCTATGTCTCTCTCTGTATGTCTCTCTTAGTCTCGCTCTCTGTCTCTCTCAGTCTCTCTAACTCTGTCTCTGTCTCTCTCGGTCTCTCTGTCTCTCTCTTTTTCTCTCTATGTGTCTCTCTCTGTCTATCTCTGTCACTCTCTGTCTCTCTCTGTCTCTCTCTCTGTCTCTCTCTGTTTCTCTCTCTGTCTCTCTCTCTGTTTCTCTCTGTCTCTATCTCTCTCTGTCTCTCTCTCTCTTTCTGTCTCTCTCTGTCTCTCTCTGTCTCTCTCTGTCTCTCTCTATCTCTCTGTGTGTCCCTCTTTGTCTCTCTCTGACTCTCTCTGTCTGTCTCTGTCTCTCTCTCTGTCTCTCTCTGTCTCTCTCTGTGTATCTCTCTCTCTGTCTCTCTCTGTGTCTCTCTCTGTCTCTCTCTGTGTCTCTCTGTGTCTCTTTCTCTCTATCTCTGTCTATCTCTGTCTCTCTCTGTCTCTCTCAGTCTCTCTCTCTCTCTGTCTCTCTCTGTTTCTCTCTCTGTCTCTCTCTCTGTCTCTCTCTGTCTCTATCTCTTACTCTCTGTGTCTCTCTCTGTCTCTCTCTGTGTCTCTTTCTCTCCCTCCTGTCTCTCTCTGTCTCTCTCTGTCTCTCTCGTCTCTCTCTGTCTCTCTCTCTGTCTCTCTCTGTTTCTCCCAGTGTCTCTCCCCGTCTCTCTCTGTCTCTATCTCTGTCTCTCCCAGTGTCTCTCTTTCTCTCTCTCTGTCTCTCTCTGTCTCTCTCTCTGTCTCTCTCTCTCTGTGTCTCTCTCTGTCTCTGTCTGTCTCTCTCTGTCTCTCTCTGTGTCTCTCTCTATCTCTCTTTGTGTCTCTCTCTGTCTCTCACTGTCTCTCTCTGTCTGCTACTGTCTCTCTCTGTCTCTCTCTGTGTCTCTGTGTGTCTCTCCATGTCTCTCTCTGTGTCTCTCTCTGTCTCTCTCTGATTCTCTCTGTCACTCTGTCTGCTACTGTCTCTCTCTGTCTCTCACTGTGTCTCTCTGTGTCTCTCCATGTCTCTCTCTGTGTCTCTCTCTGTCTCTCTCTGTCTCTCTCTGTGTTTCTCTGTGTCTCTCTCTGTGTCTCTCTCTGTCTCTCTCTGTGTCTTTCTTTGTCTCACTCTGTCTCTATCTGTCTCTTTCTGTCTCTCTCTCTGTCTCTCTCTCTGTCTCTCTCTGTCTCTCTCTGTCTCTCTCTGCTCTCTTTGTCTCTCTCTGTATGTCTCTGTCATCTCTGTGTCTCTCTCTGTCTCTCTCTCTGTCTCTCTCTGTCTCTCTGTCTCTCACTCTGTCTCTCTGTGTTTCTCTCTGTGTCTTTCTCTGTCTCTCTCTGTCTCTCTCTGTGTCTCTCTCTGTCTCTCTCCGTCTCTCTCTCTGTCTCTCTCTGTCTTTCTCTGTCTCTCTTTGTCTCTCTCTCTTTGTCTCTTTTCTGTATCTATGTCTCTCTCTCTGTCTATCTCTGTCTCTCTCTGGCTATCTCTGTCTCTCTCTGGGTCTCTCTCGGTCTCTCTCTGTCTCTAACTCTGTCTCTCCCTATTTATCTCCTGTCTCTCTCTGTCTCTCTCTGTGTCTCTCTATGTCTCTATCTGTTTCATGTGTCTCTATCTCTGTCTCTCTTTGTCTCTCTCTGTCTCCCTCCATCTCTGTATCTCTCTGTCTCTCTCAGTCTCTATCTCTGTTTCTCTCAGTCTCTCTCTGTCTCTCTCTGTCTCTCTGTGTGTCTATCTCTGTCTCTCTCTGTCTCTCTCTGTCTCTATCTCTGTCTCTCTCTGTCTCTCCATGTCTCTCTCTGTCTCTCTCTCTGTCTCTATCTCTGTCTATCTCTGTCTCTCACTGTCTCTCTCTCTCTCTGTGTCTCTTTCTGTATCTCTCAGTCACTATCTCTGTCTCTCTCAGTCTCTCTCTGTCTCTCTCTGTGTCTCTCTCTGTCTCTCTCTGTCTCGCTCTGTCTCTCTCAGTGTCTTTCTATGTCTCTATCTGTTTCGTGTGTCTCTCTCTGTCTCTCTCTTTCTCTCTTTGTCTCTCTCTGTCTCCCTCCCTCTCTGTATCTCTCTGTCTCTCTCAGTCTCTCTCTCTGTCTCTCTCAGTCTCTCTCTGTCACTCTCTGTCTCTCTGTGTGTCTCTCTCTGTCTCTCTCTCTCTGTCTATCTCTTTCTCTATCTCTGTCTCTCTCTGTCTCTCTATGTCTCTCTCTGTCTCTCTCTCTCTGTCTCTCTCTGTCTCTCTCTGTGTACCTCTCTGTCTCTCCCTGTTTATCTCCTGTCTCTCTCTGTCT
>NW_028227295.1:980000-985000 GCF_978045245.1 Mus caroli
TCTGTCTCTCTCTGTTTCTCTCTCTGTCTCTCTCTCTGTCTCTCTCTGTCTCTATCTCTTACTCTCTGTGTCTCTCTCTGTCTCTCTCTGTGTCTCTTTCTCTCCCTCCTGTCTCTCTCTGTCTCTCTCTGTCTCTCTCGTCTCTCTCTGTCTCTCTCTCTGTCTCTCTCTGTTTCTCCCAGTGTCTCTCCCCGTCTCTCTCTGTCTCTATCTCTGTCTCTCCCAGTGTCTCTCTTTCTCTCTCTCTGTCTCTCTCTGTCTCTCTCTCTGTCTCTCTCTCTCTGTGTCTCTCTCTGTCTCTGTCTGTCTCTCTCTGTCTCTCTCTGTGTCTCTCTCTATCTCTCTTTGTGTCTCTCTCTGTCTCTCACTGTCTCTCTCTGTCTGCTACTGTCTCTCTCTGTCTCTCTCTGTGTCTCTGTGTGTCTCTCCATGTCTCTCTCTGTGTCTCTCTCTGTCTCTCTCTGATTCTCTCTGTCACTCTGTCTGCTACTGTCTCTCTCTGTCTCTCACTGTGTCTCTCTGTGTCTCTCCATGTCTCTCTCTGTGTCTCTCTCTGTCTCTCTCTGTCTCTCTCTGTGTTTCTCTGTGTCTCTCTCTGTGTCTCTCTCTGTCTCTCTCTGTGTCTTTCTTTGTCTCACTCTGTCTCTATCTGTCTCTTTCTGTCTCTCTCTGTCTCTCTCTCTGTCTCTCTCTGTCTCTCTCTGTCTCTCTCTGCTCTCTTTGTCTCTCTCTGTATGTCTCTGTCATCTCTGTGTCTCTCTCTGTCTCTCTCTCTGTCTCTCTCTGTCTCTCTGTCTCTCACTCTGTCTCTCTGTGTTTCTCTCTGTGTCTTTCTCTGTCTCTCTCTGTCTCTCTCTGTGTCTCTCTCTGTCTCTCTCCGTCTCTCTCTCTGTCTCTCTCTGTCTTTCTCTGTCTCTCTTTGTCTCTCTCTCTTTGTCTCTTTTCTGTATCTATGTCTCTCTCTCTGTCTATCTCTGTCTCTCTCTGGCTATCTCTGTCTCTCTCTGGGTCTCTCTCGGTCTCTCTCTGTCTCTAACTCTGTCTCTCCCTATTTATCTCCTGTCTCTCTCTGTCTCTCTCTGTGTCTCTCTATGTCTCTATCTGTTTCATGTGTCTCTATCTCTGTCTCTCTTTGTCTCTCTCTGTCTCCCTCCATCTCTGTATCTCTCTGTCTCTCTCAGTCTCTATCTCTGTTTCTCTCAGTCTCTCTCTGTCTCTCTCTGTCTCTCTGTGTGTCTATCTCTGTCTCTCTCTGTCTCTCTCTGTCTCTATCTCTGTCTCTCTCTGTCTCTCCATGTCTCTCTCTGTCTCTCTCTCTGTCTCTATCTCTGTCTATCTCTGTCTCTCACTGTCTCTCTCTCTCTCTGTGTCTCTTTCTGTATCTCTCAGTCACTATCTCTGTCTCTCTCAGTCTCTCTCTGTCTCTCTCTGTGTCTCTCTCTGTCTCTCTCTGTCTCGCTCTGTCTCTCTCAGTGTCTTTCTATGTCTCTATCTGTTTCGTGTGTCTCTCTCTGTCTCTCTCTTTCTCTCTTTGTCTCTCTCTGTCTCCCTCCCTCTCTGTATCTCTCTGTCTCTCTCAGTCTCTCTCTCTGTCTCTCTCAGTCTCTCTCTGTCACTCTCTGTCTCTCTGTGTGTCTCTCTCTGTCTCTCTCTCTCTGTCTATCTCTTTCTCTATCTCTGTCTCTCTCTGTCTCTCTATGTCTCTCTCTGTCTCTCTCTCTCTGTCTCTCTCTGTCTCTCTCTGTGTACCTCTCTGTCTCTCCCTGTTTATCTCCTGTCTCTCTCTGTCTCTCTCTGTGTCTCTCTATGTCTTTATCTGTTTCATGTGTCTCTCTCTCTGTCTCTCTTTGTCTCCCTATGTCTCCCTTCCTCTCTGTATCTCTCTGTCTCTCTCAGTCTCTATCTCTGTCTCTCTCAGTCTCTCTCTGTCTCTCTCGGTCTCTCTGTATGTCTCTCTCTGTCTCTCTCTGTCTCTCTCGGTCTCTATCTCGGTCTCTCTCTGTCTCTCTATGTCTCTCTCTGTCTCTCTCTGTCTCCCTCTATGTCTCTCTCTGTCTCTCATTGTCTCTCTCTGTCTCTCTGTCTCTCTCTGTCTCTCCGTCTCTCTCACTTTGTCTTTGTCTCTCTCTATCTCTCTCTTTGTCTCTGTATCTCTCTGTCTCTCTCTTTGTCTCTCTCTGTCTCTCTCTCTTTGTCCCTCTCTGTCTAACTCTCTCTCTATCTCTCTCTGTGTCTCTCTCTGTCTCTCTTTGTGTCTCTCTCTGTCTCTCACTGTCTCTCTCTGTCTGTCTCTGTCTCTCTCTGTCTCTCTCTGTGTTTCTCTCTGTCTCTCTCTGTGTCTCTCTCTGTCTCTCTCTTCTCTCTCTGTATCTCTCTGTTTCTCTCTGTCTCTCTGTCTGTTTCTGTCTCTTTCTGTCTCTCTCTATATATCTCTCTGTCTCTCTCTGTGTCTTTCTTTGTCTCACTCTGTCTCTATCTGTCTCTTTCTTTCTCTCTCTGTGTCTCTCTCTCTCTGTCTCTCTCTGTCTCTCTCGGTCTCTCTCTACTCTCTTTGTCTCTCTCTGTATGTGTCTGTCATCTCTGTGTCTCTCTCTGTCTCTCTCTCTGTCTTTCTCTGTCTCTCTGTCTCTCTGTGTTTCTCTCTGTGTCTTTCTCTGTCTCTCTCTGTCTCTATATCTGTGTCTCTCTGTCTCTCTCCATCTCTCTCTCTGTCTCTCTCTGTCTTTCTCTGTCTCTCTTTGTCTCTCTCTCTTTGTCTCTTTTCTGTATCTATGTCTCTCTCTCTGTCTATCTCTGTCTCTCTCTGTCTCTCTCTCTGTCTCTCTCTCGGTCTCTCTCTGTCTCTCTCATTCACTCTCTTTGTCTCTGTCTCTCTTTCTTTCTCCCTCTGTCTCTCTCTCTGTCTCTCTCTTTCTCTCTCTGTGTCTCTCTGTGTCCTCTCTGTCTCTTTCTCTGTCTCTCTCTGTGTCTCTCTCTGTCTCTATCTCTGTCTCTCTCTGTGTCTCTCTCTGTCTCTCTCTCTGTGTCTCTCTGTCTCTCTCAGTCTATCACTGTCTCTCTCTTCTCTTTTTGTCTCTCTCTCTGTATGTCTCTGTCTCTCTGTGTCTCTCTGTGTCTCCCTCTGTCTCTCTCTGTGTCTCTCTCTGTCTCTCTCTGTTTCTCACTCTGTCTCTCTCTCTGTCTCTTTCTCTCTATCTCTGTCTCTCTCTCTCTCTGTCTCTCTCTTTCTCTGTCCTTCTCTGTCTCTCTCTGTGTCTCTCTGTGTCTCTTTCCTTCTCTCTCTGTCTCTCTCTGTCTCTCGCTGTGTCTCTTTCTCTCTATCTCTGTCTATCTCTGTCTCTCTCTCTGTCTCTCTCTGTCTCTCTCTGTCTCTCTGTCTCTCTCTCTGTCTCTCTCACTCTCTATCTCTGTCTCTCTCAGTCTCTCTCTGTCTCTCTCTGTTTCTCTCTGTGTCTCTCTCTGTCTTCTCTGTCTCTCTCTCTGTCTCTCTCTGTCTCTCTCTTTGTCTCTCTTTGTCTACCTCTCTCTCTATCTCTCTCTGTGTCTCTCTCTGTGTCTCTCTATCACTCTCTCTGTCTCTCTCTCTGTCTCTTTCTGTCTCTATCTCTATCTCTCTCTGTTTCTGTATTTGTCTCTGTTTCTCTCTGTCGGTCTCTCTGTCTCTCTCAGTCACTCTCACGCTGTCTCTGTCTCTCTCTTTGTCTCTGTCTCTCTCTGTGTCTCTCTTGTGTATCTCTGTATCTCTGTCTTTCTATCTCTCTTTCTCTGTCTCTCTCTGTCTCTATCTGTCTCTCTCTGTCTCCCTCTGTGTCTCTCTCTGTCTCTCATTGTCTCTCTCTGTCTCTCTGTCTCGCTCTGTCTCTCAGTCTCTCTCACTTTGTCTCTGTCTCTCTCTGTCTCTCTCTTTGTCTCTGTCTCTCTCTGTCTCTCTCTTTGTCTCTCTCTGTCTCTCTCTTTGTCCCTCTCTGTCTAACTCTCTCTCTATCTCTCTCTGTGTCTCTCTCTGTGTCTATCACTCTCTCTGTCTCTCTTTCTGTCTCTCTCTGTTTCTATCTCTGTCTCTCTCTGTCTCTCTCTTAGTCTCTGTCGCTCTCTGTTTGTCTCTCTGTCTCTCTCAGTCTCTCTCACTCTGTCTCTGTCTGTCTCTTTGTCTCTGTCTCTCTCTGTGTATCTCTATGTGTTTCTCTGTGTCTCTGTCTCTGTATCTCTGTCTCTCTGTCTGTCTCTCTCTCTGTCTTTGTTTGTCTCTCTCTGTGTCTCTCTCTGTCTCTCTATGTCTCTCTCTCTGTATGTCTCTGTCTCTCTCTGTTTCTCTCTCTGTATGTCTCAGTCTCTTTCACTCTGTCTCTGTCTCTCTCTGTGTCTCTCTATGTATCTATCTCTGTCTCTCTCTGTAAATCTCTTTGTCTCTCTCTGTGTGTCTCTCTGTCTCTCTCAGTCTCTCACTGTCTCTCTCTTCTATCTTTGTCTCTCTCTCTGTATGTCTCTGTCTCTCTGTGTCTCTCTCTGTCTCTCTCTGTCTTTCTCAGTCACTCCCTTTGTCTTTGTCTCTCTCTCTGTCTCTCTCTGTTTCTCTCTCTGTCTCTCTCTCGGTCTCTCTCTGTCTCTATCTCTTATTCTCTCCTTCTCTCTCTGTCTCTCTCTGTCTCTCTCTGTGTCTCTTTCTCTCTATCTCTGTCTCTCTCAGTCTCTCTCTGTCTCTCTCTGTCTCTCTCTCTCTGTCTCTCTCTGTCTCTCTCTCTGTATCTCTCTCTCTGTGTCTCTCTCTGTCTCTCTCTGTGTCTCTCTCTGTCTCTCTGTGTCTCTCTGTGTCTCTCTCTGTCTCTCTCTGTCTCTCTCTGTGTCTCTCTCTGTCTCTCAATCTGTCTCTCTCTGTCTCTGTCTGTCTCTGTCTCTCTCTCTGTCTCTTTTCTGTCTCTCTCTGTCTCTCTCTCTGTCTCTCTTTCTCTTTCTCTGTCTCTCCCTCTATCTCTTTGTCTCTCTCTGTCTCTCTCTCTCTC
>NW_028227295.1:992500-1017500 GCF_978045245.1 Mus caroli
GTCTCTTTCTGTCTCTATCTCTTACTCTCTCTATCTCTCTCTGTCTCTGTCTCTCTCTGTCTCTCTCTCTGTATCTCTCTCTCTGTCTCTCTCTGTGTCTATCTCTGTCTCTCTCTGTCTCTCTCAGTCTCTCTCTCTCTGTCTCTCTCTGTCTCTATCTCTTACTCTCTCTGTCACTCTCTGTCTCTGTGTCTCTTTCTCTCTCTCTGTCTCTCTCTGTCTCTCTCTGTCTCTCTCATCTCTCTCTGTCTCTCTCTCTGTCTCTCTCGTCTCTCTCTGTCTCTCTCTCTGTCTCTCTCTGTCTCTCTCTGTCTCTTTTCTGTCTCTCTCTGTGTCTCTCTGTGTCTCTCTCTTTCTCTTTCTCTATCTCTCCCTCTGTCTATCTCTGTGTCTCTCTCTGTATCTCTCTCTGTCTCTCTCTGTCTCTGTCTTTCTCTCTGTTTCTCTCTTTGTCTCTCTCTATCTTTCTCTCTGTGTCTCTCTCTGTATTGCTCAGTCATTCTCTTTGTCTCAGTCTCTCTCTCTGTCTCTCTCTGTCTCTTGCTCTGTCTCTCTATCTTTCTCTCTCTGTGCCTCTCTCTGTCTCTTTCTCTCTGTCTCTCTCTGTCTCTCTCTGTCTCTTTCACTGTCTCTCTCTCTGTCTCTCTCTGTCTCTTTATCTGTCTACCTATGTCTCTACCTGTCTCTCTATCAGTCCCTCTCTGTCTCTCTCTGTGTCTCCCTGTGTCTCTCTCTATCTCTGTCTCTCTCTGTGTCTCTTTCTGTCTCTCTCTGTTTCTCTCTGTCTCTCTCTGTCTCTGTCTCTGTCTCTCTCTCTCTGTCTCTCTCTTTGTCTCTCTGTCTCTCTCTATCTTTCTCTGTCTCTCTCCCTTTGTCTCTTTTCTGTCTCTCTCTGTCTCTCTTTGTCTCTCTCAGTATCTCTCTGTCTCTCTCAGTCTCTATCACTCTGTCTCTGTCTCTCTCTCTCTCTCTGTCTGTCTCCTTTTCTTTCTCTCTATCTGTCCTTCTCTGTCTTTCTCTGTCTCTCTCTTTCTTTCTCTGTCTCTCTTTGTGTCTCTCTATGTCTCACTCTCTCTGTCTCTCTCTGTTTCTCTCTGTGTCTCTCTCTGTCTCTCTTCTCACTTTGTCTCTCTGTATCTCTATGCTCTCTTTGTGTAACTCTCTGTCTCTCTCTTTTGCTCTCTGTGTCTCTCTCTGTCTCTCTCTGTCTCTCTCTGTCTCTCTCTGTCTCTCTGTGTTTCTCTCTCTGTCTCTCTCTCTGTGTCTTTTCTGTCTCTCTTTGTCTCTCTCTCTGTCTCTCTCTCTCTCTTTCTCTTTCTCTGTCTCTCCCTCTGTCTCTCTCTGTGTCTCTCTCTGTATCTCTCTCTGTCTCTCTCTGTCTCTGTCTGTCTCTCTCTCTGTCTCTCTCTGTATGTCTTTGTCTCTATCTGTCTCTCCCTCTGTCTCTCTCTGTGTCTCTCTCTGTCTCTCTCTGTCTCTCTCTTTGTCTCTCTCCCTATCTCTGTCTATCTCTGTCTCTCTCTGTCTCTCTGTCTCTCTCTGTCTCTCTATTATCTCTCTCTCTGTCTCTCTCTGTGTCCCTGTCTCTCTATGTGTCTCTCTGTGTCTCTCTCTGTTTCTCTCTGTCTCTCTCCATCTATCTCTGTTTTTTCTTTGTCTCTCCCTGTCTCTCTCTCTGTCTCTCTCTGTCTCTCTCGGTCTCTATCATCTCTCTCTGTCTCTCTCTCTCTATGTCACTCTCTGTGTCTCTCTCTGTCTCTCTATCTGTCTCTCTCTGTCTATCTCTGTCTGTCACTGTCTCTCTCTCTGTCTCTTTTCTGTCTCTCTCTGTCTCTCTCTCTGTCTCTCTCTTTCTCTTTCTCTGTCTCTCCCTCTATCTCTTTGTCTCTCTCTGTCTCTCTCTCTGTCTCTCTCTGTATTTCTCAGTCATTCTCTTTGTCTCTGTCTCTCTCTGTGACTCTCTCTGTCTCTATTTCTGTCTCTCTCTGTCTCTCTCTGTCTTTCTCAGTGACTCCCTTTGTCTCTCTCTCTCTCTGTCACTCTCTGATTCTCTCTGTTTCTCTCTCTGTCTCTCTCTCTGTTTCTCTCTGTCTCTATCTCTTACTCTCTCTGCCTCTCTTTGTCTCTCTCTGTGTCTCTTTTTCTCTATCTCTGTCTAACTCTGTCTCTCTCTGTCTCTGTCTCTCTCTCTGTCTCTCTCTGTCTCTCTCTCAGTATCTCTCTCTCTGTCTCTCTCTGTGTCTCTCTCTGTCTCTCTCTGTGTCTCTCTATGTCTCTTTCTCTCTATCTCTGTCTATCTCTGTCTCTCTCTGTCTCACTCAGTCTCTCTCTCTCTGTCTCTCTCTGTTTCTCTCTCTGTCTCTCTCTCTGTATCTCTCTGTCTCTATCTCTTACTCTCTCTGTCTCTCTCTGTCTCTGTCTCTCTCTCTGTCTCTCTCTCTGTCTCTCTCTGTGTCTCTCTCTGTCTCTCTCTGTGTCGCTCTGTGTCTCTTTCTCTCTATCTCTGTCTATCTCTGTCTCTCTCTGTCTCTCTCAGTCTCTCTCTCTCTCTCTGTCTCTCTCTGTCTCTATCTCTTACTCTCTCTGTCACTCTCTGTCTCTCTCTGTGTCTCTTTCTCTCTCTCTCTGTCTCTCTCTGTCTCTCTCTGTCTCTCTCGTCTCTCTCTGTCTCTCTATCTGCCTCTCTCTGTCTCTCTCTGTCTCTCTCTGTCTCTCTCTGTCTCTTTTCTGTCTCTCTCTGTCTCTCTCTGTCTCTCTCTTTCTCTTTCTCTATCTCTCCCTCTGTCTATCTCTGTGTCTCTCTCTGTATCTCTCTCTGTCTCTGTCTTTCTCTCTGTTTCTCTCTTTGTCTCTCTCTGTCTCTCTCTCTGTGTCTCTCTCTGTATTTCTCAGTCATTCTCTTTGTCTCAGTCTCTCTCTGTGTCTCTCTCTGTCTCTTGCTCTGTCTCTCTATCTTTCTCTCTCTATGTCTCTCTCTGTCTCTTTCTCTGTCTCTCTCTCTGTCTCTCTCTGTCTCTTTCTCTGTCTCTCTCTCTGTCTCTCTCTGTCTCTTTATCTGTCTCCCTCTGTCTCTCCCTGTTTCTCTCAGTCCCTCTCTGTCTCTCTCTGTGTCTCCCTGTGTCTCTCTCTATCTCTGTCTCACTCTGTGTCTCTCTGTGTCTTTCTCTGTCTCTCTCTGTCTCTCTCTGTCTCTCATTTTCTCTCTCGTTCTCTCTCTGTCTCTAACTCTGTCTCTCCCTGTTTATCTCCTGTCTCTCTCTGTCTCTCTCTGTGTCTCTCTATGTCTTTATCTGTTTCATGTGTCTCTCTCTCTGTCTCTATTTGTCTCTCTATGTCTCCCTCCCTCTCTGTATCTCTTTGTCTCTCTCAGTCTCTATCTCTGTCTCTCTCAGTCTCTCTCTGTCTCTCTCTGTCTCTCTGTGTGTCTCTCTCTGTCTCTCTCTGTCTCTCTCGGTCTCTATCTCTGTCTCTCTCTGTCTCTCTATGTCTCTCTCTGTCTCTCTCTGTCTCCCTCTGTGTCTCTCTCTGTCTCTCATTGTCTCTCTCTGTCTCTCTGTCTCTCTCTGTCTCTCAGTCTCTCTCACTTTGTCTCTGTCTCTCTCTGTCTCTCTCTTTGTCCCTGTCTCTCTCTATCTCTCTCTTTGTCTCTCTCTGTCTCTCTCTTTGTCCCTCTCTGTCTAACTCTCTCTCTATCTCTCTCTGTGTCTCTCTCTGTGTCTATCACTCTCTCTGTCTCTCTTTCTGTCTCTCTCTGTTTCTATCTCTGTCTCTCTCTTAGTCTCTGTCGCTCTCTGTTTGTCTCTCTGTCTCTCTCAGTCTCTCTCAGTCTGTCTCAGTCTCTCTCTTTGTCTCTGTCTCTCTCTGTGTCTCTCTAGGTGTTTCTCTGTGTGTCTGTCTCTGTATCTCTGTCTCTCTGTCTGTCTCTCTCTCTGTCTTTGTTTGTCTCTCTCTCTGTCTCTCTATGTCTCTCTCTCTGTATGTCTCTGTCTCTCTCTGTTTCTCTCTCTGTATGTCTCAGTCTCTTTCACTCTGTCTCTGTCTCTCTCTGTGTCTCTCTGTGTATCTCTATGAGTCTCTTTGTGTCTCTGTCTCTCTATCTCTGTCTCTCTATGTCTCTGTCTCTCTCTGTGTCTCTCTGTCTCTCTCTGTGTCTTTCTATGTCTCTCTCTCTCTCTCATTGTCTGTCTCGGTCTCTCTCTGTCTCTAACTCTGTCTCTCCCTGTTTATCTCCAGTCTCTCTCTGTCTCTCTCTGTGTCTCTCTATGTCTCTATCTGTTTCATGTGTCTCTCTCTCTGTCTCTCTTTGTCTCTCTCTGTCTCCCTCCCTCTCTGTATCTCTCTGTCTCTCTCAGTCTCTATCTCAGTCTCTCTCAGTCTCTCTGTCTCTCTCTGTCTCTCTGTGTGTCTCTCTCTGTCTCTCTCTGTCTCTCTCTGTCTCTCTTTCTGTCTCTATCTGTCTCTCTCTCTGTATCTCTCTCTGTGTCTCTCTCTGTGTCTCTCTCTGTCTCTCTCTGTGTCTCTCTGTGTCTCTTTCTCTCTATCTCTGTCTATCTCTGTCTCTCTCTGTCTATCTCATTCTCTCTCTCTCTCTGTCTCTCTCTGTTTCTCTCTCTGTCTCTCTCTCTGTCTCTCTCTGTCTCTATCTCTTATCTCTCTGTGTCTCTCTGTCTCTCTCTGTGTCTCTTTCTCTCAATCTCTGTCTATCTCTGTCTCTCTCTGTCTCTCTCAGTCTCTCTCTCTCTGTCTCTCTCTGTCTCTCTGTATCTCTATCTGTCTCTCTCTGTGTCTCTCTCTGTCTCTCTCTGTGTCTCTATGTGTCTCTCTCTGTCTCTCTCTCTGTCTCTCTCCATCTTTCTCTGTTTCTTTCTTTGTGTCTCTCTGTCTCTCTCTCTGTCTCTCTCTGTCTCTATCTCTTACTCTCTCTGTCTCTCTCTGTCTCTCTCTGTGTCTCTTTCTCTCTCTCTCTGTCTCTCTCTGTCTCTCTCTGTCTCTCTCGTCTCTCTCTGTCTCTCTCTCTGTCTCTCTCTGTGTCTCTCTCTGTCTCTCTATCTGTCTCTCTCTGTCTCTCTCTGTCTCTTTTCTGTCTCTCTCTGTCTCTCTCTTTCTCTTTCTCTGTCTCTCCCTCTGTCTATCTCTGTGTCTCTCTCTGTATCTCTCTCTGTCTCTCTCTGTCTCTGTCTTTCTCTCTGTTTCTCTCTTTGTCTCCCTCTGTCTCTCTCTCTGTGTCTCTCTCTGTATTTCTCAGTCATTCTCTTTGTCTCTGTCTCTCTCTCTCTGTCTCTCTCTGTCTCTTGCTCTGTCTCTATCTTTCTCTCTCTGTGTCTCTCTCTGTCTCTTTCTCTGTCTCTCTCTCTGTCTCTCTCTGTCTCTTTATCTGTCTCCCTCTGTCTCTCCCTGTCTCTCTCTCAGTCCCTCTCTGTCTCTCTCTGTGTCTCCCTGTGTCTCTCTCTATCTCTGTCTCTCTCTGTGTTTCTCTCTGTCTCTCTCTGTTTCTCTCTCTGTCTCACTCTGTCTCTGTCTCTGTCTCTCTCTCTGTCTCTCTCTTTGTCTCTCTGTCTCTCTCTGTCTTTCTCTGTCTCTCCCCTTTGTCTCTTTTCTGTCTCTCTCTGTCTCTCTTTGTCTCTCTCAGTATCTCTCTGTCTCTCTCAGTCTCTCTCACTCTGTCTCTATCTCTCTCTCTCTCTGTGTCTGTCTCCTTTTCTTTCTCTCTATCTGTCCTTCTCTGTCTTTCTCTGTCTCTCTCTTTCTTTCTCTGTCTATCTTTGTGTCTCTCTCTGTCTCACTCTCTCTGTCTCTCTCTGTTTCTCTCTGTGTCTCTCTCTGTCTCTCTTCTCTCTTTGTCTCTCTGTATTTCTAAGGTCTCTTTGTGTAACTCTCTGTCTCTCTCTTTTCTCTCTGTGTCTCTCTCTGTCTCTCTCTGTCTCTCTCTGGCTCTCACGTCTCTCTCTGTCTCTCTGTCTCTCTCTGTGTCTCTGTGTTTCTCTCTCTGTCTCTCTCTCTGTCTCTTTTCTGTCCTTCTCAGTCTCTCTCTCTGTCTCTCTCTTTGTCTCTCTCTTTTTCTTTCTCTGTCTCTACCTCTGTCTCTCTCTGTGTCTCTCTCTGTATCTCTCTCTGTCTATCTCTGTCTCTGTCTGTCTCTCTCTCTGTCTCTCTCTGTATCTCTCTGTCTGTCTCTGTCTCTATCTGTCTCTCTCTCTGTCTCTCTCTGTGTCTCTCTCTGTCTCTCTCTTTATCTCTGTTTATCTCTGTCTCTCTCTGTCTCTCTGTCTCTCTCTGTCTCTCTCTGTCTCTCTCTCTGTATCGCTCTCTGTTTCTCTCTGACTCTCTTTCTTGTATCTCTCTCTCTGTCTCTCTCTGTGTCTCTCTCTGTCTCTCTCTCTGTTTCTCTCTGTCTCTATCTCTCTCTGTCTCTCTCTCCCCTTCTGTCTCTCTCTGTCTCTCTCTCTGTCTACTCTGTATCTCTCTGTGAATCTCTCTGTCTCTCTCTGTCTCTCTCTGTCTCTCTCTCTCTGTCTCTTTTCTGTCTCTCTCTGTCTCTCTCTCTGTCTCTCTCTCTCTCTGTCTCTTTCTGTCTATCTCTGTCTCTCTCTCTGTTTCTTTCTTTGTCTCTATCTGTCTCTCTCTCTGTCTCTCTCTGTGTCTCTCTCTTTCTCTCTATGTCTCTCTCTGTATGTCTCTCTCGGTCTCGCTCTCTGTCTCTCTCAGTCTCTCTAACTCTGTCTCTGTCTCTCTCTGTCTCTCTGTCTCTCTCTTTTTCTCTTTATGTGTCTCTCTCTGTCTATCTCTGTCACTCTCTGTCTCTCTCTGTCTCTCTCTGTCTCTCTCTCTGTCTCTCTCTGTTTCTCTCTCTGTCTCTCTCTCTGTTTCTCTCTGTCTCTATCTCTCTCTCTGTCTCTCTCTGTCTCTCTCTCTGTATCTCTCTCTCTGTCTCTCTCTGTGTCTCTCTCTGTATCTCTCTGTGTCTCTCTGTCTCTCTCTGTCTCTTGCTCTGTCTCTCTATCTTTCTCTCTCTGTGTCTCTCTCTGTCTCTTTCTCTGTCTCTCTCTCTGTCTCTCTCTGTCTCTTTCTCTGTCTCTCTCTGTCTCTCTCTGTCTCTTTATCTGTCTCCCTCTGTCTCTCCCTGTCTCTCTCTCAGTCCCTCTCTGTCTCTCTCTGTGTCTCCCTGTGTCTCTCTCTATCTCTGTCTCTCTCTGTGTCTCTCTGTGTCTTTCTCTGTCTCTCTCTGTCTCTCATTTTCTCTCTCGTTCTCTCTCTGTCTCTAACTCTGTCTCTCCCTGTTTATCTCCTGTCTCTCTCTGTCTCTCTCTGTGTCTCTCTATGTCTTTATCTGTTTCATGTGTCTCTCTCTCTGTCTCTATTTGTCTCTCTATGTCTCCCTCCCTCTGTGTATCTCTCTGTCTCTCTCAGTCTCTATCTCTGTCTCTCTCAGTCTCTCTCTATCTCTCTCTGTCTCTCTGTGTGTCTCTCTCTGTCTCTCTCTGTCTCTCTCGGTCTCTATCTCTGTCTCTCTCTGTCTCTCTATGTCTCTCTCTGTCTCTCTCTGTCTCTCTCTGTCTCCCTCTGTGTCTCTCTCTGTCTCTCATTGTCTCTCTCTGTCTCTCTGTCTCTCTCTGTCTCTCAGTCTCTCTCACTTTGTCTCTGTCTCTCTCTGTCTCGCTCTTTGTCTCTGTCTCTCTCTGTCTCTCTCTTTGTCTCTCTCTGTCTCTCTCTTTGTCCCTCTCTGTCTAACTCTCTCTCTATCTCTCTCTGTGTCTCTCTCTGTGTCTATCACTCTCTCTGTCTCTCTTTCTGTCTCTCTCTGTTTCTATCTCTGTCTCTCTCTGTCTCTCTCTTAGTCTCTGTCGCTCTCTGTTTGTCTCTCTGTCTCTCTCAGTCTCTCTCACTCTGTCTCTGTCTCTCTCTTTGTCTCTGTCTCTCTCTGTGTCTCTCTATGTGTTTCTCTGTGTCTCTGTCTCTGTATCTCTGTCTCTCTGTCTGTCTCTCTCTCTGTCTTTGTTTGTCTCTCTCTCTGTCTCTCTATGTCTCTCTCTCTGTATGTCTCTGTCTCTCTCTGTTTCTCTCTCTGTATGTCTCAGTCTCTTTCACTCTGTCTCTGTCTCTCTCTGTTTCTCTCTGTGTATCTCTATGAGTCTCTTTGTGTCTCTGTCTCTCTATCTCTGTCTCTCTATGTCTCTGTCTCTCTCTGTGTCTCTCTCTGTCTCTCTCTGTGTCTTTCTCTGTCTCTCTCTGTCTCTCATTGTCTGTCTCGGTCTCTCTCTGTCTCTAACTCTGTCTCTCCTGTTTATCTCCAGTCTCTCTCTGTCTCTCTCTGTGTCTCTCTATGTCTCTATCTGTTTCATGTGTCTCTCTCTCTGTCTCTCTTTGTCTCTCTCTGTCTCCCTCCCTCTCTGTATCTCTCTGTCTCTCTCAGTCTCTATCTCAGTCTCTCTCAGTCTCTCTGTCTCTCTCTGTCTCTCTGTGTGTCTCTCTCTGTCTCTCTCTGTCTCTCTCTGTCTCTCTCTCTGTCTCTCTCTGTCTCTCTCTCTGAATCTCTCTTTCTGTCTCTCTCTGTGTCTCTCTCTGTCTCTCTCTGTGTCTCTCTGTGTCTCTTTCTCTCTATCTATGTCTATCTCTGCCTCTCTCTGTCTCTCTCAGTCTCTCTCTCTCTCTCTGTCTCTCTCTGTTTCTCTCTCTGTCTCTCTCTCTGTCTCTCTCTGTCTCTATCTCTTACTCTCTCTGTCTCTCTCTGTCTCTCTCTGTGTCTCTTTCTCTCTATCTCTGTCTATCTCTGTCTCTCTCGGTCTCTCTCAGTCTCTCTCTCTCTGTCTCTCTCTGTCTCTCTGTATCTCTCTCTCTGTCTCTCTCTGTGTCTCTCTCTGTCTCTCTCTGTGTCTCTATGTGTCTCTCTCTGTCTCTCTCTCTGTCTCTCTCCATCTTTCTCTGTTTCTTTCTTTGTGTCTCTCTGTCTCTCTCTCTGTATCTCTCTGTGTCTATCTCTTACTCTCTCTGTCTCTCTCTGTCTCTCTCTGTGTCTCTTTCTTTCTCTCTCTGTCTCTCTCTGTCTCTCTCGTCTCTCTCTGTCTCTCTCTCTGTCTCTCTCTGTGTCTCTCTCTGTCTCTCTATCTGTCTCTCTCTGTCTCTCTCTGTCTCTCTCTGTCTCTTTTCTGTCTCTCTCTGTCTCTCTCTTTCTCTTTCTCTGTCTCTCCCTCTGTCTATCTCTGTGTCTCTCTCTGTATCTCTCTCTGTCTCTCTCTGTCTCTGTCTTTCTCTCTGTTTCTCTCTTTGTCTCTCTCTGTCTCTCTCTCTCTCTCTGTCTCTTGCTCTGTCTCTATCTTTCTCTCTCTGTGTCTCTCTCTGTCTCTTTCTCTGTCTCTCTCTCTGTCTCTCTGTCTCTTTCTCTGTCTCTCTCTCTGTCTCTCTCTGTCTCTTTATCTGTCTCCCTCTGTCTCTCCCTGTCTCTCTCTCAGTCCCTCTCTGTCTCTCTCTGTGTCTCCCTGTGTCTCTCTCTATCTCTGTCTCTCTCTGTGTCTCTCTCTGTCTCTCTCTGTTTCTCTCTCTGTCTCTCTCTGTCTCTGTCTCTCCCTCTGTCTCTCTCTTTGTCTCTCTGTCTCTCTCTGTCTTTCTCTGTCTCTCCCCTTTGTCTCTTTTCTGTCTCTCTCTGTCTCTCTTTGTCTCTCTCAGTATCTCTCTGTCTCTCTCAGTCTCTCTCACTCTGTCTCTCTCTCTCTGTGTCTGTCTCCTTTTCTTTCTCTCTATCTGTCCTTCTCTGTCTTTCTCTGTCTCTCTCTTTCTTTCTCTGTCTCTCTTTGTGTCTCTCTCTGTCTCACTCTCTCTGTCTCTCTCTGTTTCTCACTGTGTCTCTCTCTGTCTCTCTTCTCTCTTTGTCTCTCTGTATCTCTATGCTCTCTTTGTGTAACTCTCTGTCTCTCTCTTTTGCTCTCTGTGACTCTCTCTGTCTCTCTCTGTCTCTCTCTGTCTCTCACGTCTCTCTCTGTCTCTCTCTCTGTCTCTCTCTGTGTCTCTGTGTTTCTCTCTCTGTCTCTCTCTCTGTCTCTTTTCTGTCCTTCTCAGTCTCTCTGTCTCTCTCTTTGTCTCTCTCTTTTTTTTCTCTGTCTCTACCTCTGTGTCTCTCTGTGTCTCTCTCTGTATCTCTCTCTGTCTATCTCTGTCTCTGTCTGTCTCTCTCTCTGTCTCTTTCTGTATCTCTCTGTCTGTCTCTGTCTCTATCTGTCTCTCTCTCTGTCTCTCTCTGTGTCTCTCTCTGTCTCTCTCTGTCTCTCTCTGTGTCTCTCTCTTTATCTCTGTTTATCTCTGTCTCTCTCTGTCTCTCTGTCTCTCTCTGTCTCTCTCTGTCTCTCTCTCTGTATCGCTCTCTGTCTCCCTCTGTCTCTCTTTCTTGTATCTCTCTCTCTCTGTCTCTCTCTGTCTCTCTCTGTCTCTCTCTGTGTCTCTCTCTGTCTCTCTCTCTGTTTCTCTCTGTCTCTATCTCTCTCTGTCTCTATCTCTCCTTCTGTCTCTCTCTGTCTCTCTCTCTGTCTCTCTCTATATCTCTCTGTCTCTCTCTCTGTCTCTCTCTCTCTGTGTGTCTCTCTCTGTATCTCTCTATCTCTCTATGTGTCTCTCTTTTTCTCTCTCTGTCTCTCTCGTCTCTCTTTGTCTCTCTCTCTATCTGTCACTCTCTGTGAATCTCTCTGTCTCTCTCTGTCTCTCTCTGTCTCTCTCTCTCTGTCTCTTTTCTGTCTCTCTCTGTCTCTCTCTCGGTCTCTTTCTCTCTCTGTCTCTTTCTGTCTCTCTCTGTCTCTCTCTCTGTTTCTCTCTTTGTCTCTATCTGTCTCTCTCTCTGTCTCTCTCTGTGTCTCTCTCTGTCTCTCTATGTCTCTCTCTGTATGTCTCTCTCTGTCTCGCTCTCTGTCTCTCTCAGTCTCTCTAACTCTGTCTCTGTCTCTCTCTGTCTCTCTGTCTCTCACTTTTTCTCTCTATGTGTCTCTCTCTGTCTATCTCTCTCACTCTCTGTCTCTCTCTGTCTCTCTCTGTCTCTCTCTCTGTCTCTCTTTGTTTCTCTCTCTGTCTCTCTCTCTGTTTCTCTCTGTCTCTATCTCTCTCTCTGTCTCTCTCTCTCCTTCTGTCTCTCTCTGTCTCTCTCTCTGTCTCTCTCTGTATCTCTCTGTCTCTCTCTCTGTCTCTCTCTCTCTGTCTCTCTCTGTCTCTCTCTATCTCTCTATGTGTCTCTCTTTGTCTCTCTCTGTCTCTCTCGTCTCTCTCTGTCTCTCTCTCTATCTGTCACTCTCTGTGAATCTCTCTGTCTCTCTCTCTCTGTCTCTTTTCTGTCTCTCTCTGTCTCTCTCTGTTTATCTATTTGTCTCTATCTGTCTCTCTCTCTGTCTCTCTCTCTGTCTCTCTCTGTCTCTCTATGTCTCTCTCTGTATGTCTCTCTCGGTCTCGCTCTCTGTCTCTCTCAGTCTCTCTAACTCTGTCTCTGTCTCTCTCTGTCTCTCTGTCTCTCTCTTTTTCTCTCTATGTGTCTCTCTCTGTCTATATCTGTCACTCTCTGTCTCTCTCTCTGTCTCTCTCTGTCTCTCTCTCTGTCTCTCTCTGTTTCTCTCTCTGTCTCTCTCTCTGTTTCTCTCTGTCTCTATCTCTCTCTCTGTCTCTCTCTCTCCTTCTGTCTCTCTCTGTCTCTCTCTCTGTCTCTCTCTGTATCTCTCTGTCTCTCTCTATCTCTCTCTCTCTGTCTCTCTCTGTCTCTATCGTCTCTCCCTGTCTCTCTCTCTCTGTCACTCTCTGTGAATCTCTCTGTCTCTCTCTGTCTCTCTCTGTATCTCTCTGTCTCTCTCTCTGTGTCTCTCTCTCTCTCTGTCTCTCTCTGTCTCTCTCTATCTCTCTGTGTCTCTCTTTGACTCTCTCTGTCTCTCTTTGTCTGTCTCTGTCTCTCTCTCTCTCTGTCTCTCTCTGTCTCTCTCTCTGTATCTCTCTCTCTGTCTCTCTCTCTGTGTCTCTCTCTGTCTCTCTCTGTGTCTCTCTGTATCTCTTTCTCTCTATCTCTATCTCTGTCTCTCTCTGTCTCTCTCAGTCTCTCACTCTCTCTCTCTCTCTCAGTTTCTCTCTCTGTCTCTGTCTCTCTATCTCTCTCTGTCTCTATTTCTTACTCTCTCTGTCTCTCTCTGTCTCTCTCTCTCTCAGTCTCTCTCTGTCTCTCTCTGTCTCTCTCGTCTCTCTCTGTCTCTCTCTCTCTGTCTCTCTCTGTTTCTCCCAGTGTCTCTCCCCATCTCTCTCTGTCTCTATCTCTGTCTCTCTCAGTGTCTCTCTTTCTCTCTCTCTGTCTCTCTCTGTCTCTATCTCTGTCTCTATCTCTCTCTGTGTCTCTCTCTGTTTCTCTCTGTCTCTCTCTGTCTCTCTCTCTGTCTCTCTCTGTGTCTCTCTCTATCTCTCTTTGTGTATCTCTCTGTCTCTCACTGTCTCTCTCTGTCTGCTACAGTCTCTCTCTGTCTCTCTCTGTGTCTCTCTCTGTGTTTCTCTGTGTCTCTCTCTGTGTCTCTCTCTGTCTCTCTCTGTCTCTCTCTCTGCCTCTCTCTGATTCTCTCTGTCTCTCTCTGATTCTCTCTGTCTCTCTGTCTGTTTCTGTCTCTTTCTGTCTCTCTATATATATCTCTCTGTCTCTCTCTGTGTCTTTCTTTGTCTCACTCTGTCTCTATCTGTCTCTTTCTGTCTCTCTCTCTGTCTCTCTCTCTGTCTCTCTCTGTCTCTCTCTGCTCTCTTTGTCTCTCTCTGTCTCTCTGTCTCTCTCTCTGTCTCTCTGTGTTTCTCTCTGTGTCTTTCTCTGTTTCTCTCTGTCTCTATATCTGTCTCTCTCTGTGTCTCTCTCTGTCTCTCTCCGTCTCTCTCTCTGTCTCTCTCTGTCTTTCTCTGTCTCTCTTTGTCTCTCCCTCTTTGTCTCTTTTCTATATCTATGTCTCTCTCTCTGTCTAACTCTGTCTCTCTCTGATTATCTCTGTCTCTCTCTGTGTCTCTCTCTGTCTCTCTCTGTCTCTCTGTCTCTCTCTCTGTCTCTCTCAGTCTCTATCTCTGTCTCTCTCAGTCTCTCTCTGTCTCTCTCTGTCTCTCTCTCTGTCTCTCTGTCTTCTCTGTCTCTCTCTCTGTCTCTCTCTGTCTCTCTCTTTGTCTCTCTTTGTCTACCTCTCTCTCTATCTCTCTCTGTGTCTTTCTCTGTGTCTCTCTATCATTCTCTCTGTCTCCTTCTCTGTCTCTCTCTGTCTCTATCTCTATCTCTCTCTGTTTCTGTATTTGTCTCTGTTTCTCTCTGTCGGTCTCTCTGTCTCTCTCAGTCACTCTCACTCTGTCTCTGTCTCTCTCTTTGTCTCTGTCTCTCTCTGTGTCTCTCTTGTGTATCTCTGTGTCTCTGTCTCTCTATCTCTCTTTCTCTGTCTCTCTGTCTCTATCTGTCTCTCTCTGTCTCCCTCTGTGTCTCTCTCTGTCTCTCTGTCTCTCTCTGTCTCTCAGTCTTTCTCACTTTGTCTCTGTCTCTCTCTGTCTCTCTCTTTGTTTCTCTCTGTCTCTCTCTTTGTCCCTCTCTGTCTATCTCTCTCTCTATCTCTCTCTGTGTCTCTCTCTGTGTCTATCACTCTCTCTGTCTCTCTTTCTGTCTCTCTCTGTTTATATATCTGTCTCTCTCTGTCTCTCTCTTAGTCTCTGTCGCTCTCTGTTTGTCTCTCTGTCTCTCTCAGTCTCTCTCACTCTGTCTCTGTCTCTCTCTTTGTCTTTGTCTCTCTCTGTGTCTCTCTATGTGTTTCTCTGTGTCTCTGTCTCTGTATCTCTGTCTCTCTGTCGGTCTCTCTCTCTGTCTTTCTTTGTCTCTCTCTGTGTCTCTCTCTGTCTCTCTATGTCTCTCTCTCTGTATGTCTCTGTCTCTCTCTGTTTCTCTCTCTGTATGTCTCAGTCTCTTTCACTCTGTCTCTGTCTCTCTCTGTGTCTCTCTGTGTATCTCTATGAGTCTCTTTGTGTCTCTGTCTCTCTATCTCTGTCTCTCTATGTCTCTGTCTCTCTCTGTGTCTCTCTCTGTGTCTCTCTCTGTCTCACTCTGTGTTTTTCTCTGTCTCTCTCTGTCTCTCATTGTCTCTCTCTGTTTCTCTCTGTCTCTCATTGTCTCTCTCGGTCTCTCTCTGTCTCTAACTCTGTCTCTCCCTGTTTATCTCCTGTCTCTCTATGTCTCTCTCTGTGTCTCTCTCTCTATCTGTTTCATGTGTCTCTCTCTCTGTCTCTTTTCTGTCTCTCTCTGTCTCTCTCTCTGTCTCCCTCTTTCTCTTTCTCTGTCTCTTTCTCTGTCTATCTCTGTGTCTCTCTCTGTATCTCTCTCTGTCTCTCTCTGTCTCTGTCTTTCTCTCTGTTTCTCTCTTTGTCTCTCTCTGTCTCTCTCTCTGTGTTTCTCTCTGTATTTCTCAGTCATTCTCTTTGTCTCTGTCTCTCTCTCTGTCTCTCTCTGTCTCTATTTCTGTCTCTCTCTGTCTCTCTCTCTGTGTCTCTCTCTGTTTCTCCCAGTGTCTCTCCCCGTCTCTCTCTGTCTCTATCTCTGTCTCTCTCAGTGTCTCTCTTTCTCTCTCTCTGTCTCTCTCTGTCTCTATCTCTGTCTCTCTCTCTGTGTGTCTCTCTCTGTCTCTCTCTGTCTCTCTCTCTGTCTCTCTCTGTGTCTATCACTCTCTCTGTCTCTCTTTCTGTCTCTCTCTGTTTATATATCTGTCTCTCTCTGTCTCTCTCTTAGTCTCTGTCGCTCTCTGTTTGTCTCTCTGTCTCTCTCAGTCTCTCTCACTCTGTCTCTGTCTCTCTCTTTGTCTTTGTCTCTCTCTGTGTCTCTCTATGTGTTTCTCTGTGTCTCTGTCTCTGTATCTCTGTCTCTCTGTCGGTCTCTCTCTCTGTCTTTCTTTGTCTCTCTCTGTGTCTCTCTCTGTCTCTCTATGTCTCTCTCTCTGTATGTCTCTGTCTCTCTCTGTTTCTCTCTCTGTATGTCTCAGTCTCTTTCACTCTGTCTCTGTCTCTCTCTGTGTCTCTCTGTGTATCTCTATGAGTCTCTTTGTGTCTCTGTCTCTCTATCTCTGTCTCTCTATGTCTCTGTCTCTCTCTGTGTCTCTCTCTGTGTCTCTCTCTGTCTCACTCTGTGTTTTTCTCTGTCTCTCTCTGTCTCTCATTGTCTCTCTCTGTTTCTCTCTGTCTCTCATTGTCTCTCTCGGTCTCTCTCTGTCTCTAACTCTGTCTCTCCCTGTTTATCTCCTGTCTCTCTATGTCTCTCTCTGTGTCTCTCTGTCTCTATCTGTTTCATGTGTCTCTCTCTCTGTCTCTCTTTGTCTCCCTATGTCTCCCTCCCTCTCTGTATCTCTCTGTCTCTCTCAGTCTCTATCTCTGTCTCTCAGTCTCTCTGTGTCTCTCTCTGTCTCTCTGTGTGTCTCTCTCTGTCTCTGTATCTGTCTATCTCTTTCTCTATCTCTGTCTCTCTCTTTCTCTCTATGTCTCTCTCTGTCTCTCTCTCTGTCTCTCGCTGTCTCTATCTCTGTCTCTCTCTGTCTCTGTCTGTCTCTCTCATCTCTCTCTGTCTCTCTCTGTCTCTCTCTGTGTCTCTCTCTGTCTTCTCTGTCTCTCTCTCTGTCTCTCTCTGTCTCTCTCTGTGTCTCTCTCTGTCTCTCTCTGTCTCTCTCTGTCTCTCTTTTTGTCTCTCTCTCTCTACCTCTCTATCTCTCCCTGTGTCTCTCTCTGTGTCTCTCTATCACTCTCTCTGTCTCTCTCTCTGTCTCTCTCTGTCTCTATCTCTATCTCTCTCTGTTTTTGTATTTGTCTCTGTTTCTCTCTGTCGGTCTCTCTGTCTCTCTCAGTCACTCTCACTCTGTCTCTGTCTCTCTCTTTGTCTCTGTCTCTCTCTGTGTCTCTCTTGTGTATCTCTGTGTCTCTGTCTCTCTATCTCTGTTTCTCTCTGTCTCTGTCTCCCTCTGTGTCTCCCTCTGTCTCTCATTGTCTTTCTCTATCTCTCAGTCTCTCTCAGTCTGTCTATGTCTCTATCTATCTCTCTCTTTGTCTCTTTCTCTCTCTGTCTCTCTCTGTCTCTGTCTATCTCTCTCTCTGTCTCTCTCTTTCTCTCTCTGTCTCTCTCTTTGTCCCTCTCTGTCTAACTCTCTCTCTATCTCTCTCTGTGTCTCTCTCTGTGTCTATCACTCTCTCTGTCTCTCTTTCTGTCTCTCTCTGTGTCTATCTCTGTCTCTCTGTCTCTCTCTTAGTCTCTGTCGCTCTCTGTTTGTCTCTCTGTCTCTCTCAGTCTCTCTCACTCTGTCTCTGTCTCTCTCTTTGTCTCTGTCTCTCTCTGTGTCTCTCTATGTGTTTCTCTGTGTCTCTGTCTCTGTATCTCTGTCTCTCTGTCTGTCTCTCTCTCTGTCTTTGTTTGTCTCTCTCTGTGTCTCTCTCTGTCTCTCTATGTCTCTCTCTCTGTATGTCTCGGTCTCTCTCTGTTTCTCTCTCTGTATGTCTCAGTCTCTTTCACTCTGTCTCTGTCTCTCTCTGTGTCTCTCTGTGTATCTCTATGAGTCTCTTTGTGTCTCTGTCTCTCTATCTATGTCTCTCTATGTCTCTGTCTCTCACTGTGTCTCTCTCTGTCTCTCTCTGTGTCTTTCTATGTCTCTCTCTCTCTCTCTCATTGTCTGTCTCGGTCTCTCTCTGTCTCTAACTCTGTCTCTACCTGTTTATCTCCAGTCTCTCTCTGTCTCTCTCTGTGTCTCTCTATGTCTCTATCTGTTCATGAGTATCTCTCTCTGTCTCTCTTTGTCTCTCTCTGTCTCCCTCCCTCTCTGTATCTCTCTGTCTCTCTCAGTCTCTATCTCAGTCTCTCTCAGTCTCTCTCTGTCTCTCTCTGTCTCTCTGTGTGTCTCTCTCTCTGTCTCTCTCTGTCTCTCTCTGTCTCTCTCTCTGTCTCTCTCTGTCTCTCTCTCTGTATCTCTCTCTCTGTCTCTCTCTGTGTCTCTCTCTGTCTCTCTCTGTGTCTCTCTGTGTCTCTTTCTCTCTATCTCTGTCTATCTCTGTCTCTCTCTGTCTCTCTCAGTCTCTCTCTCTGTCTCTCTCTGTTTCTCTCTCTGTCTCTCATTGTCTCTCTCTGTCTCTATCTCTTACTCTCTCTGTCTCTCTCTGTCTCTCTGTGTCTCTTTCTCTCTATCTCTGTCTATCTCTGTCTCTCTCTGTCTCTCTCAGTCTCTCTCTCTGTCTCTCTCTGTCTCTCTGTATCTCTCTATGTCTCTCTCTGTGTCTCTCTCTGTCTCTCTCTGTGTCTCTATGTGTCTCTCTCTGTCTCTCTCTCTGTCTCTCTCCATCTTTCTCTGTTTCTTTCTTTGTGTCTCTCTGTCTCTCTCTCTGTCTCTCTCTGTCTCTATCTCTTACTCTCTACGTCTCTCTATGTATCTCTCTGTGTCTCTTTCTCTCTCTCTCTGTCTCTCTCTGTCTCTCTCTGTATCTCTCTGTCTCTCTCTATCTCTCTCTCTCTGTCTCTCTCTGTCTCTATCGTCTCTCCCTGTCTCTCTCTCTCTGTCACTCTCTGTGAATCTCTCTGTCTCTCTCTGTCTCTCTCTGTATCTCTCTGTCTCTCTCTCTGTGTCTCTCTCTCTCTCTGTCTCTCTCTGTCTCTCTCTATCTCTCTGTGTCTCTCTTTGACTCTCTCTGTCTCTCTTTGTCTGTCTCTGTCTCTCTCTCTCTATGTCTCTCTCTGTCTCTCTCTCTGTATCTCTCTCTCTGTCTCTCTCTCTGTGTCTCTCTCTGTCTCTCTCTGTGTCTCTCTGTATCTCTTTCTCTCTATCTCTATCTCTGTCTCTCTCTGTCTCTCTCAGTCTCTCACTCTCTCTCTCTCTCTCAGTTTCTCTCTCTGTCTCTGTCTCTCTATCTCTCTCTGTCTCTATTTCTTACTCTCTCTGTCTCTCTCTGTCTCTCTCTCTCTCAGTCTCTCTCTGTCTCTCTCTGTCTCTCTCGTCTCTCTCTGTCTCTCTCTCTCTGTCTCTCTCTGTTTCTCCCAGTGTCTCTCCCCATCTCTCTCTGTCTCTATCTCTGTCTCTCTCAGTGTCTCTCTTTCTCTCTCTCTGTCTCTCTCTGTCTCTATCTCTGTCTCTATCTCTCTCTGTGTCTCTCTCTGTTTCTCTCTGTCTCTCTCTGTCTCTCTCTCTGTCTCTCTCTGTGTCTCTCTCTATCTCTCTTTGTGTATCTCTCTGTCTCTCACTGTCTCTCTCTGTCTGCTACAGTCTCTCTCTGTCTCTCTCTGTGTCTCTCTCTGTGTTTCTCTGTGTCTCTCTCTGTGTCTCTCTCTGTCTCTCTCTGTCTCTCTCTCTGTCTCTCTCTGATTCTCTCTGTCTCTCTCTGATTCTCTCTGTCTCTCTGTCTGTTTCTGTCTCTTTCTGTCTCTCTATATATATCTCTCTGTCTCTCTCTGTGTCTTTCTTTGTCTCACTCTGTCTCTATCTGTCTCTTTCTGTCTCTCTCTCTGTCTCTCTCTCTGTCTCTCTCTGTCTCTCTCTGCTCTCTTTGTCTCTCTCTGTCTCTCTGTCTCTCTCTCTGTCTCTCTGTGTTTCTCTCTGTGTCTTTCTCTGTTTCTCTCTGTCTCTATATCTGTCTCTCTCTGTGTCTCTCTCTGTCTCTCTCCGTCTCTCTCTCTGTCTCTCTCTGTCTTTCTCTGTCTCTCTTTGTCTCTCCCTCTTTGTCTCTTTTCTATATCTATGTCTCTCTCTCTGTCTAACTCTGTCTCTCTCTGATTATCTCTGTCTCTCTCTGTGTCTCTCTCTGTCTCTCTCTGTCTCTCTGTCTCTCTCTCTGTCTCTCTCAGTCTCTATCTCTGTCTCTCTCAGTCTCTCTCTGTCTCTCTCTGTCTCTCTCTCTGTCTCTCTGTCTTCTCTGTCTCTCTCTCTGTCTCTCTCTGTCTCTCTCTTTGTCTCTCTTTGTCTACCTCTCTCTCTATCTCTCTCTGTGTCTTTCTCTGTGTCTCTCTATCATTCTCTCTGTCTCCTTCTCTGTCTCTCTCTGTCTCTATCTCTATCTCTCTCTGTTTCTGTATTTGTCTCTGTTTCTCTCTGTCGGTCTCTCTGTCTCTCTCAGTCACTCTCACTCTGTCTCTGTCTCTCTCTTTGTCTCTGTCTCTCTCTGTGTCTCTCTTGTGTATCTCTGTGTCTCTGTCTCTCTATCTCTCTTTCTCTGTCTCTCTGTCTCTATCTGTCTCTCTCTGTCTCCCTCTGTGTCTCTCTCTGTCTCTCTGTCTCTCTCTGTCTCTCAGTCTTTCTCACTTTGTCTCTGTCTCTCTCTGTCTCTCTCTTTGTTTCTCTCTGTCTCTCTCTTTGTCCCTCTCTGTCTATCTCTCTCTCTATCTCTCTCTGTGTCTCTCTCTGTGTCTATCACTCTCTCTGTCCCTCTTTCTGTCTCTCTCTGTTTATATATCTGTCTCTCTCTGTCTCTCTCTTAGTCTCTGTCGCTCTCTGTTTGTCTCTCTGTCTCTCTCAGTCTCTCTCACTCTGTCTCTGTCTCTCTCTTTGTCTTTGTCTCTCTCTGTGTCTCTCTATGTGTTTCTCTGTGTCTCTGTCTCTGTATCTCTGTCTCTCTGTCGGTCTCTCTCTCTGTCTTTCTTTGTCTCTCTCTGTGTCTCTCTCTGTCTCTCTATGTCTCTCTCTCTGTATGTCTCTGTCTCTCTCTGTTTCTCTCTCTGTATGTCTCAGTCTCTTTCACTCTGTCTCTGTCTCTCTCTGTGTCTCTCTGTGTATCTCTATGAGTCTCTTTGTGTCTCTGTCTCTCTATCTCTGTCTCTCTATGTCTCTGTCTCTCTCTGTGTCTCTCTCTGTGTCTCTCTCTGTCTCACTCTGTGTTTTTCTCTGTCTCTCTCTGTCTCTCATTGTCTCTCTCTGTTTCTCTCTGTCTCTCATTGTCTCTCTCGGTCTCTCTCTGTCTCTAACTCTGTCTCTCCCTGTTTATCTCCTGTCTCTCTATGTCTCTCTCTGTGTCTCTCTCTCTATCTGTTTCATGTGTCTCTCTCTCTGTCTCTTTTCTGTCTCTCTCTGTCTCTCTCTCTGTCTCCCTCTTTCTCTTTCTCTGTCTCTCCCTCTGTCTATCTCTGTGTCTCTCTCTGTATCTCTCTCTGTCTCTCTCTGTCTCTGTCTTTCTCTCTGTTTCTCTCTTTGTCTCTCTCTGTCTCTCTCTCTGTGTTTCTCTCTGTATTTCTCAGTCATTCTCTTTGTCTCTGTCTCTCTCTCTGTCTCTCTCTGTCTCTATTTCTGTCTCTCTCTGTCTCTCTCTCTGTGTCTCTCTCTGTTTCTCCCAGTGTCTCTCCCCGTCTCTCTCTGTCTCTATCTCTGTCTCTCTCAGTGTCTCTCTTTCTCTCTCTCTGTCTCTCTCTGTCTCTATCTCTGTCTCTCTCTCTGTGTGTCTCTCTCTGTCTCTCTCTGTCTCTCTCTCTGTCTCTCTCTGTGTCTATCACTCTCTCTGTCTCTCTTTCTGTCTCTCTCTGTTTATATATCTGTCTCTCTCTGTCTCTCTCTTAGTCTCTGTCGCTCTCTGTTTGTCTCTCTGTCTCTCTCAGTCTCTCTCACTCTGTCTCTGTCTCTCTCTTTGTCTTTGTCTCTCTCTGTGTCTCTCTATGTGTTTCTCTGTGTCTCTGTCTCTGTATCTCTGTCTCTCTGTCGGTCTCTCTCTCTGTCTTTCTTTGTCTCTCTCTGTGTCTCTCTCTGTCTCTCTATGTCTCTCTCTCTGTATGTCTCTGTCTCTCTCTGTTTCTCTCTCTGTATGTCTCAGTCTCTTTCACTCTGTCTCTGTCTCTCTCTGTGTCTCTCTGTGTATCTCTATGAGTCTCTTTGTGTCTCTGTCTCTCTATCTCTGTCTCTCTATGTCTCTGTCTCTCTCTGTGTCTCTCTCTGTGTCTCTCTCTGTCTCACTCTGTGTTTTTCTCTGTCTCTCTCTGTCTCTCATTGTCTCTCTCTGTTTCTCTCTGTCTCTCATTGTCTCTCTCGGTCTCTCTCTGTCTCTAACTCTGTCTCTCCCTGTTTATCTCCTGTCTCTCTATGTCTCTCTCTGTGTCTCTCTGTCTCTATCTGTTTCATGTGTCTCTCTCTCTGTCTCTCTTTGTCTCCCTATGTCTCCCTCCCTCTCTGTATCTCTCTGTCTCTCTCAGTCTCTATCTCTGTCTCTCAGTCTCTCTGTGTCTCTCTCTGTCTCTCTGTGTGTCTCTCTCTGTCTCTGTATCTGTCTATCTCTTTCTCTATCTCTGTCTCTCTCTTTCTCTCTATGTCTCTCTCTGTCTCTCTCTCTGTCTCTCGCTGTCTCTATCTCTGTCTCTCTCTGTCTCTGTCTGTCTCTCTCATCTCTCTCTGTCTCTCTCTGTCTCTCTCTGTGTCTCTCTCTGTCTTCTCTGTCTCTCTCTCTGTCTCTCTCTGTCTCTCTCTGTGTCTCTCTCTGTCTCTCTCTCTGTCTCTCTCTGTCTCTCTTTTTGTCTCTCTCTCTCTACCTCTCTATCTCTCCCTGTGTCTCTCTCTGTGTCTCTCTATCACTCTCTCTGTCTCTCTCTCTGTCTCTCTCTGTCTCTATCTCTATCTCTCTCTGTTTTTGTATTTGTCTCTGTTTCTCTCTGTCGGTCTCTCTGTCTCTCTCAGTCACTCTCACTCTGTCTCTGTCTCTCTCTTTGTCTCTGTCTCTCTCTGTGTCTCTCTTGTGTATCTCTGTGTCTCTGTCTCTCTATCTCTGTTTCTCTCTGTCTCTGTCTCCCTCTGTGTCTCCCTCTGTCTCTCATTGTCTTTCTCTATCTCTCAGTCTCTCTCAGTCTGTCTATGTCTCTATCTATCTCTCTCTTTGTCTCTTTCTCTCTCTGTCTCTCTCTGTCTCTGTCTATCTCTCTCTCTGTCTCTCTCTTTCTCTCTCTGTCTCTCTCTTTGTCCCTCTCTGTCTAACTCTCTCTCTATCTCTCTCTGTGTCTCTCTCTGTGTCTATCACTCTCTCTGTCTCTCTTTCTGTCTCTCTCTGTGTCTATCTCTGTCTCTCTGTCTCTCTCTTAGTCTCTGTCGCTCTCTGTTTGTCTCTCTGTCTCTCTCAGTCTCTCTCACTCTGTCTCTGTCTCTCTCTTTGTCTCTGTCTCTCTCTGTGTCTCTCTATGTGTTTCTCTGTGTCTCTGTCTCTGTATCTCTGTCTCTCTGTCTGTCTCTCTCTCTGTCTTTGTTTGTCTCTCTCTGTGTCTCTCTCTGTCTCTCTATGTCTCTCTCTCTGTATGTCTCGGTCTCTCTCTGTTTCTCTCTCTGTATGTCTCAGTCTCTTTCACTCTGTCTCTGTCTCTCTCTGTGTCTCTCTGTGTATCTCTATGAGTCTCTTTGTGTCTCTGTCTCTCTATCTATGTCTCTCTATGTCTCTGTCTCTCACTGTGTCTCTCTCTGTCTCTCTCTGTGTCTTTCTATGTCTCTCTCTCTCTCTCTCATTGTCTGTCTCGGTCTCTCTCTGTCTCTAACTCTGTCTCTACCTGTTTATCTCCAGTCTCTCTCTGTCTCTCTCTGTGTCTCTCTATGTCTCTATCTGTTCATGAGTATCTCTCTCTGTCTCTCTTTGTCTCTCTCTGTCTCCCTCCCTCTCTGTATCTCTCTGTCTCTCTCAGTCTCTATCTCAGTCTCTCTCAGTCTCTCTCTGTCTCTCTCTGTCTCTCTGTGTGTCTCTCTCTCTGTCTCTCTCTGTCTCTCTCTGTCTCTCTCTCTGTCTCTCTCTGTCTCTCTCTCTGTATCTCTCTCTCTGTCTCTCTCTGTGTCTCTCTCTGTCTCTCTCTGTGTCTCTCTGTGTCTCTTTCTCTCTATCTCTGTCTATCTCTGTCTCTCTCTGTCTCTCTCAGTCTCTCTCTCTGTCTCTCTCTGTTTCTCTCTCTGTCTCTCATTGTCTCTCTCTGTCTCTATCTCTTACTCTCTCTGTCTCTCTCTGTCTCTCTGTGTTTCTTTCTCTCTATCTCTGTCTATCTCTGTCTCTCTCTGTCTCTCTCAGTCTCTCTCTCTGTCTCTCTCTGTCTCTCTGTATCTCTCTATGTCTCTCTCTGTGTCTCTCTCTGTCTCTCTCTGTGTCTCTATGTGTCTCTCTCTGTCTCTCTCTCTGTCTCTCTCCATCTTTCTCTGTTTCTTTCTTTGTGTCTCTCTGTCTCTCTCTCTGTCTCTCTCTGTCTCTATCTCTTACTCTCTACGTCTCTCTATGTATCTCTCTGTGTCTCTTTCTCTCTCTCTCTGTCTCTCTCTGTCTCTCTCTGTCTCTCTCGTCTCTCTCTGTCTCTCTCTCTGTCTCTCTCTGTGTCTCTCTCTGTCTCTCTATCTGTCTCTCTCTGTCTCTCTCTGTCTCTCTCTGTCTCTTTTCTGTCTCTCTCTGTCTCTCTCTCTCTCCCTCTGTGTCTCTCTCTGTCTCTCATTGTCTCTCTCTGTCTCTCTGACTCGCTCTGTCTCTCAGTCTCTCTCTCTTTGTCTCTGTCTCTCTCTGTCTCTCTTTGTCTCTCTCTGTCTCTCTCTTTGTCCTTCTCTGTCTATCTCTCTCTCTATCTCTCTTTGTGTCTCTCTCTGTGTCTATCACTCTCTCTGTCTCTCTTTCTGTCTCTCTCTGTTTCTATCTCTGTCTCTCTCTGTTTCTCTCTCTGTATGTCTCAGTCTCTTTCACTCTGTCTCTGTCTCTCTCTCTGTCTCTCTGTATCTCTCTCTGTCTCTCTCTGTGTCTCTCTCTGTCTCTCTCTGTGTCTCTATGTGTCTCTCTCTGTCTCTCTCGCTGTCTCTCTCCATCTTTCTCTGTTTCTTTCTTTGTGTCTCTCTGTCTCTCTGTCTGTCTCTCTCTGTCTCTATCTCTTACTCTCTATGTCTCTCTATGTCTCTCTCTGTGTCTCTTTCTCTCTCTCTCTGTCTCTCTCTGTCTCTCTCTGTCTGTCTCTCTCTGTGTCTCTCTCTGTCTCTCTATCTGTCTCTCTCTGTCTCTCTCTGTCTCTCTCTGTCTCTTTTCTGTCTCTCTCTGTCTCTCTCTTTCTCTTTCTCTGTCTCTCCCTCTGTCTATCTCTGTGTCTCTCTCTGTATCTCTCTCTGTCTCTCTCTGTCTCTGTCTTTCTCTCTGTTTCTCTCTTTGTCTCTCTCTGTCTCTCTCTCTCTGTGTCTCTCTGTCTCTTTCTCTGTCTCTCTCTGTCTCTCTCTGTCTCTTTATCTGTCTCCCTCTGTCTCTCCCTGTCTCTCTCTCAGTCCCTCTCTGTCTCTCTCTGTGTCTCCTGTGTCTCTCTCTATCTCTGTCTCTCTCTGTGTCTCTCTCTGTCTCTCTCTGTCTCTCTCTCAGTCCCTCTCTGTCTCTCTCTGTGTCTCCCTGTGTCTCTCTCTATCTCTGTCTCTCTCTGTGTCTCTCTCTGTTTCTCTCTCTGTCTCTCTCTGTCTCTGTCTGTCTCTGTCTCTCTCTGTCTCTCTCTTTGTCTCTCTGTCTCTCTCTGTCTTTCTCTGTCTCTCTCCCATTGTCTCTTTTCAGTCTCTCTCTGTCTCTCTTTGTCTCTCTCAGTATCTCTCTGTCTCTCTCAGTCTCTCTCACTCTGTCTCTATCTCTCTCTCTCTCTGTGACTGTCTCCTTTTCTTTCTCTCTATCTGTCCTTCTCTGTCTTTCTCTGTCTCTCTCTTTCTTTCTCTGTCTCTCTTTATGTCTCTCTCTGTCTCACTCTCTCTGTCTCTCTCTGTTTCTTTCTGTGTCTCTCTCTTTCTCTCTTCTCTCTTTGTCTCTCTGTATCTCTATGCTCTCTTTTTGTAACTCTCTGTCTCTCTCTTTTACTCTCTGTGTCTCTCTCTGTCTCTCTCTGTCTCTCTTTGTCTCTCTCGTCTCTCTCTGTCTCTCTCTCTGTCTCTCTCTGTGTCTCTGTGTTTCTCTCTCTGTCTCTCTCTCTGTCTCTTTTCAGTCCTTCTCTGTCTCTCCCTCTGTCTCTCTCTGTGTCTCTCTCTGTATCTCTCTCTGTCTCTCTCTGTCTCTGTCTCTCTCTCTGTCTCTCTCTGTCTCTCTCTGTCAGTCTCTGTCTCTATCT
>NW_028227295.1:1020000-1032500 GCF_978045245.1 Mus caroli
GTGTTTCTCTGTGTCTCTGTCTCTGTCTCTCTGTCTCTCTGTCTGTCTCTCTCTCTGTCTTTGTTTGTCTCTCTCTGTAAATCTCTCTGTCTCTCTCTCTGTGTCTCTCTGTCTCTCTCAGTCTCTCACTGTCTCTCTCTTCTCTCTTTGTCTCTCTCAGTATCTCTCTATCTCTCTCAGTCTCTCTCACTCTGTCTCTATCTCTCTCTCTGTGTGTCTGTCTCCTTTTCTTTCTCTCTATCTGTCCTTCTCTGTCTTTCTCTGTCTCTCTCTTTCTTTCTCTGTCTCTCTTTGTGTCTCTCTCTGTCTCACTCTCTCTGTCTCTCTCTGTTTCTCTCTGTGTCTCTCTCTGTCTCTCTTCTCTCTTTGTCTCTCTGTATCTCTATGCTCTCTTTGTGTATCTCTCTGTCTCTCTCTTTTTCTCTCTGCCTCTCTCTCTGTCTCTCTCTGTCTCTCACGTCTCTCTCTGGCTCTCTCTCTGTCTCTCTCTGTGTCTCTGTGTTTCTCTCTCTGTCTCTCTCTCTCTGTCTCTTTTCTGTCCTTCTCAGTCTCTCTCTCTGTCTCTCTCTTTGTCTCTCTCTTTTTCTTTCTCTGTCTCTACCTCTGTCTCTCTCTGTGTCTCTCTCTGTATCTCTCTCTGTCTATCTCTGTCTCTGTCTGTCTCTCTCTCTGTCTCTCTCTGTCTCTCTCTGTCTGTCTCTGTCTCTATCTGTCTCTCTCTCTGTCTCTCTCTGTGTCTCTCTCTGTCTCTCTCTGTGTCTCTCTCTTTATCTCTGTTTATCTCTGTCTCTCTCTGTCTCTCTGTTTCTCTCTGTCTCTCTCTGTCTCTCTCTCTGTCTCTCTCTTTATCTCTGTTTATCTCTGTCTCTCTCTGTCTCTCTGTCTCTCTCTGTCTCTCTCTGTCTCTCTCTCTGTATCGCTCTCTGTCTCTCTCTGTCTCTCTTTCTTGTATCTCTCTCTCTCTCTCTGTATCTCTCTCTGTCTCTCTCTGTGTCTCTCTCTGTCTCTCTCTCTGTTTCTCTCTGTCTCTATCTCTCTCTGTCTCTCTCTCTCCTTCTGTCTCTCTCTGTCTCTCTCTCTGTCTCTCTCTGTATCTCTCTGTCTCTCTCTCTGTCTCTCTCTCTCTGTCTCTCTCTGTCTCTCTCTATCTCTCTATGTGTCTCTCTTTGTCTCTCTCTGTCTCTCTCATCTCTCTCTGTCTCTCTCTCTATCTGTCACTCTCTGTGAATCTCTCTGTCTCTCTCTGTCTCTCTCTCTCTGTCTCTTTTCTGTCTCTCTCTGTCTCTCTCTCTGTCTCTCACTCTCTCTGTGTCTTTCTGTCTCTCTCTGTCTGTCTCTCTGTTTCTCTATTTGTCTCTATCTGTCTCTCTCTCTGTCTCTCTCTGTGTCTCTCTCTGTCTCTCTATGTCTCTCTCTGTATGTCTCTCTCGGTCTCGCTCTCTGTCTCTCTCAGTCTCTCTAACTCTATCTCTGTCTCTCTCTGTCTCTCTGTCTCTCTCTTTTTCTCTCTATGTGTCTCTCTCTGTCTATCTCTGTCACTCTCTGTCTCTCTCTGTCTATCTCTGTCTCTCTCTCTGTCTCTCTCTGTTTCTCTCTCTGTCTCTCTCTCTGTTTCTCTCTGTCTCTATCTCTCTCTCTGTCTCTCTCTCTCCTTTTGTCTCTCTCTGTCTCTCTCTCTGTCTCTCTCTGTATCTCTCTGTCTCTCTCTCTGTCTCTCTCTCTCTGTCTCTCTCTGTCTCTCTCTATCTCTCTATGTGTCTCTCTTTGTCTCTCTCTGTCTCTCTCGTCTCTCTCTGTCTCTCTCTCTATCTGTCACTCTCTGTGAATCTCTCTGTCTCTCTCTGTCTCTCTCTGTCTCTCTCTCTGTCTCTTTTCTGTCTCTCTCTGTCTCTCTCTCTGTCTCTCTCTCTCTCTGTCTCTTTATGTCTCTCTCTGTCTCTCTCTCTGTTTCTCTATTTGTCTCTATCTGTCTGTCTCTCTGTCTATCTCTGTGTCTCTCTCTATGTCTCTCTATGTCTCTCTCTGTATGTCTCTCTCGGTCTCGCTCTCTGTCTCTCTCAGTCTCTCTAATTCTTTCTCTGTCTCTCTCTGTCTCTCTGTCTCTCTCTTTTTCTCTCTATGTGTCTCTCTCTGTCTATCTCTGTCACTCTCTGTCTCTCTCTCTGTCTCTCTCTGTCTCTCTCTCTGTCTCTCTCTGTTTCTCTCTCTGTCTCTCTCTCTGTTTCTCTCTGTCTCTATCTCTCTCTCTGTCTCTCTCATTCCTTCTGTCTCTCTCTGTCTCTCTCTCTGTCTCTCTCTGTATCTCTCTGTCTCTCTCTCTATCTCTCTCTCTCTGTCTCTCTCTGTCTCTCTCTATCTCTCTATGTGTATCTCTTTGTCTCTCTCTGTCTCTCTCATCTCTCTCTCTCTCTCTCTGTCACTCTCTGTGAATCTCTCTGTCTCTCTCTGTCTCTCTCTGTATCTCTCTGTCTCTCTCTCTGTCTCTCTCTCTCTCTGTCTCTCTCTGTCTCTCTCTATCTCTCTGTGTGTCTCTCTTTGTCTCTCTCTGTCTCTCTCTGTCTGTCTCTGTCTCTCTCTCTCTGTCTCTCTCTGTCTCTCTCTCTGTATCTCTCTCTCTGTCTCTCTCTGTGTGTCTCTCTCTGTCTTTCTCTGTGTCTCTCTGTGTCTCTTTCTCTCTATCTCTGTCTATCTCTGTCTCTCTCTGTCTCTCTCAGTCTCTCTCTCTGTCTCTCTCTGTTTCTCTCTCTGTCTCTCTCTCTGTCTCTCTCTGTCTCTATCTCTTACTCTCTCTGTCTCTCTCTGTGTCTCTTTCTCTCTCTCTCTGTCTCTCTCTGTCTCTCTCGTCTCTCTCTGTCTCTCTCTCTGTCTCTCTCTGTTTCTCCCAGTGTCTCTCCCCATCTCTCTCTGTCTCTATCTCTGTCTCTGTCAGTGTCTCTCTTTCTCTCCTTCTGTCTCTCTCTGTCTCTATCTCTGTCTCTCTCTCTCTGTGTCTCTCTCTGTCTCTGTCTGTCTCTCTCTGTCTCTCTCTGTCTCACTCTGTGTCTCTATCTATCTCTCTTTGTGTCTCTCTCTGTCTCTCACTGTCTCTCTCTGTCTGCTACTGTCTCTCTCTGTCTCTCTCTGTGTCTCTCTGTGTCTCTCGATGTCTCTCTCTGTGTCTCTCTCTGTCTCTCTCTGTGTCTCTCTCTGATTCTCTCTGTCTCTCTGTCTGTTTCTGTCTCTTTCTGTCTCTCTCTATATATCTCTCTGTCTCTCTCTGTGTCTTTCTTTGTCTCACTCTGTCTCTATCTGTCTCTTTCTGTCTCTCTCTCTGTCTCTCTCTCTGTCTCTCTCTGTCTCTCTCTGTCTCTCTCTGCTCTCTTTGTCTCTCTCTGTATGTCTCTGTCATCTCTGTGTCTCTCTCTGTCTCTCTCTGTCTTTCTCTGTCTCTCTGTCTCTCTCTCTGTCTCTCTCTGTTTCTCTCTGTGTCTTTCTCTGTCTCTCTATGTCTCTCTCTGTGTCTTTCTCTGTCTCTCTCCGTCTCTCTCTGTCTTTCTCTGTCTCTCTTTGTCTCTTTCTCTTTGTCTCTTTTCTGTATCTATGTCTCTCTCTCTGTCTATCTCTGTCTGTCTCTGACTATCTCTGTCTCTCTCTGTGTCTCTCTCTGTCTCTCTCTGTCTCTCTGTCTCTCTCAATCTCTATCTCTGTCTCTCTCAGTCTCTTTCTGTCTCTCTCTGTCTCTCTCTCTGTTTCTCTATTTGTCTCTATCTGTCTCTCTCTCTGTCTATCTCTGTGTCTCTCTCTATGTCTCTCTATGTCTCTCTCTGTATGTCTCTCTCGGTCTCGCTCTCTGTCTCTCTCAGTCTCTCTAATTCTTTCTCTGTCTCTCTCTGTCTCTCTGTCTCTCTCTTTTTCTCTCTATGTGTCTCTCTCTGTCTATCTCTGTCACTCTCTGTCTCTCTCTCTGTCTCTCTCTGTCTCTCTCTCTGTCTCTCTCTGTTTCTCTCTCTGTCTCTCTCTGTTTCTCTCTCTGTCTCTCTCTGTATCTCTCTCTATCTCTCTCTCTCTGTCTCTCTCTATCTCTCTATGTGTATCTCTTTGTCTCTCTCTGTCTCTCTCATCTCTCTCTGTCTCTCTCTCTCTGTCACTCTCTGTGAATCTCTCTGTCTCTCTCTGTCTCTCTCTGTATCTCTCTGTCTCTCTCTCTGTCTCTCTCTCTCTGTCTCTCTCTGTCTCTCTCTATCTCTCTGTGTGTCTCTCTTTGTCTCCATCTGTCTCTCTCTGTCTGTCTCTGTCTCTCTCTCTCTGTCTCTCTCTGTCTCTCTCTCTGTATCTCTCTCTGTCTCTCTCTGTGTGTCTCTCTCTGTCTCTCCTTGTGTCTCTCTGTGTCTCTTTCTCTCTATCTGTCTATCTCTGTCTCTCTCTGTCTCTCTCAGTCTCTCTCTCTGTCTCTCTCTGTTTCTCTCTCTGTCTCTCTCTCTGTCTCTCTCTGTCTCTATCTCTTACTCTCTCTTTCTCTCTCTGTGTCTCTTTCTCTCTCTCTCTGTCTCTCTCGTCTCTCTCTGTCTCTCTCTCTGTCTCTCTCTGTTTCTCCCAGTGTCTCTCCCCGTCTCTCTCTGTCTCTATCTCTGTCTCTCTCAGTGTCTCTCTTTCTCTCTCTCTGTCTCTCTCTGTCTCTATCTTTGTCTCTCTCTCTCTGTGTCTCTCTCTGTCTCTGTCTGTCTCTCTCTGTCTCTCTCTCTGTCTCTCTCTGTGTCTCTCTCTATCTCTCTTTGTGTCTCTCTCTGTTTCTCACTGTCTCTCTCTGTCTGCTACTGTCTCTCTCTGTCTCTCTCTGTGTCTCTCTGTGTCTCTCCATGTCTCTCTCTGTGTCTCTCTCTGTCTCTCTATGTGTTTCTCTGTGTCTCTCTCTGTGTCTCTCTCTGTCTCTCTCTGTCTCTCTCTCTGTCTCTCTCTGATTCTCTCTGTCTCTCTGTCTGTTTCTGTCTCTTTCTGTCTCTCTCTATATATCTCTCTGTCTCTCTCTGTGTCTTTCTTTGTCTCACTCTGTCTCTATCTGTCTCTTTCTGTCTCTCTCTCTGTCTCTCTCTCTCTCTCTGTCTCTCTCTGCTCTCTTTGTCTCTCTCTGTATGTCTCTGTCATCTCTGTGTCTCTCTCTGACTCTCTCTGTCTTTCTCTGTCTCTCTGGCTCTCTCTCTTTCTCTCTGTGTTTCTCTCTGTCTCTTTTCTGTCTCTCTCTGTCTCTCTCTTTCTCTTTCTCTGTCTCTCCCTCTGTCTATCTCTGTGTCTCTCTCTGTATGTCTCTCTGTCTCTCTCTGTCTCTGTCTTTCTCTCTGTTTCTCTCTTTGTCTCTCTCTGTCTCTCTCTCTGTGTCTCTCTCTGTATTTCTCAGTCATTCTCTTTGTCTCAGTCTCTCTCTCTGTCTCTTTTCTGTCTCTCTCTGTCTCTCTCTCTGTCTCTCTCTTTCTCTTTCTCTGTCTCTCCCTCTATCTCTTTGTCTCTCTCTGTCTCTCTCTCTCTCTGTCTCTCTCTGTATTTCTCAGTCATTCTCTTTGTCTCTGTCTCTCTCTGGGACGATCTCTGTCTCTATTTCTGTCTCTCTCTGTCTCTCTCTGTCTTTCTCTGTATCTCTCTGTCTCTCTCTCTGTCTCTCTCTCTCTGTCTCTCTCTGTCTCTCTCTATCTCTCTGTGTGTCTCTCTTTGTCTCCATCTGTCTCTCCCTGTCTGTCTCTGTCTCTCTCTCTCTGTCTCTCTCTGTGTCTCTCTCTTTATCTCTCTCTCTGTCTCTCTCTGTGTGTCTCTCTCTGTCTCTCCTTGTGTCTCTCTGTGTCTCTTTCTCTCTATCTGTCTATCTCTGTCTCTCTCTGTCTCTCTCAGTCTCTCTCTCTCTCTGTCTCTCTCTGTTTCTCTCTCTGTCTCTCTCTCTGTCTCTCTCTGTCTCTATCTCTTACTCTCTCTTTCTCTCTGTGTGTCTCTTTTTCTCTCTCTCTCTGTCTCTCTCGTCTCTCTCTGTCTCTCTCTCTGTCTCTCTCTGTTTCTCCCAGTGTCTCTCCCCGTCTCTCTCTGTCTCTATCTCTGTCTCTCTCAGTGTCTCTCTTTCTCTCTCTCTGTCTCTCTCTGTCTCTATCTTTGTCTCTCTCTCTCTGTGTCTCTCTCTGTCTCTGTCTGTCTCTCTCTGTCTCTCTCTCTGTCTCTCTCTGTGTCTCTCTCTATCTCTCTTTGTGTCTCTCTCTGTTTCTCACTGTCTCTCTCTGTCTGCTACTGTCTCTCTCTGTCTCTCTCTGTGTCTCTCTGTGTCTCTCCATGTCTCTCTCTGTGTCTCTCTCTGTCTCTCTATGTGTTTCTCTGTGTCTCTCTCTGTGTCTCTCTGTGTCTCTCTCTGTCTCTCTCTCTGTCTCTCTCTGATTCTCTCTGTCTCTCTGTCTGTTTCTGTCTCTTTCTGTCTCTCTCTATATATCTCTCTGTCTCTCTCTGTGTCTTTCTTTCTCTCACTCTGTCTCTATCTGTCTCTTTCTGTCTCTCTCTCTGTCTCTCTCTCTTTCTCTGTCTCTCTCTGCTCTCTTTGTCTCTCTCTGTATGTCTCTGTCATCTCTGTGTCTCTCTCTGTCTCTCTCTGTCTTTCTCTGTCTCTCTGTCTCTCTGTCTCTCTCTGTTTCTCTCTGTGTCTTTCTCTGTCTCTCTATGTCTCTCTCTGTGTCTCTCTCTGTCTCTCTCCGTCTCTCTCTCTGTCTCTCTCTGTCTTTCTCTGTCTCTCTTTGTCTCTTTTTCTTTGTCTCTTTTCTGTATCTATGTCTCTCTCTCTGTCTATCTCTGTCTGTCTCTGACTATCTCTGTCTCTCTCTGTGTCTCTCTCTGTCTCTCTCTGTCTCTCTGTCTCTCTCAATCTCTATCTCTGTCTCTCTCAGTCTCTCTCTGTCTCTCTCTGTGTCTCTTTCTGTCTTCTCTGTCTCTCTCTCTGTTTCTCTCTGTCTCTCTCTTTGTCTCTCTTTGTCTACCTCTCTCTCTATCTCCCTCTGTGTCTCTCTCTCTGTGTCTCTCTATCACTCTCTCTGTCTCTCTTTCTGTCTCTCTCTGTCTCTATCTCTATCTCTCTCTGTTTCTGTATTTGTCTCTGTTTCTCTCTGTCGGTCTCTCTGTCTCTCTCAGTCTCTCTCACTCTGTCTCTGTCTCTCACTTTGTCTCTGTCTCTCTTTGTGTCTCTCTTGTGTATCTCTGTGTCTCTGTCTTCTATCTCTCTTTCTCTGTCTCTCTCTGTCTATCTCTGTCTCTCTCTGTCTCCCTCTGTGTCTCTCTCTGTCTCTCATTGTCTCTCTCTGTCTCTCTGTCTCTCTCTGTCTCTCAGTCACTCTCACTTTGTCTCTGTCTCTCTCTGTCTCTCTCTTTGTCTCTGTCTCTCTCTGTCTCTCTCTTTGTCTCTCTCTGTCTCTCTCTTTGTCCCTCTCTGTCTACCTCTCTCTCTATCTCTCTCTGTGTATCTCTCTGTGTCTATCACTCTCTCTGTCTCTCTTTCTGTCTCTCTCTTTTTCTATCTCTGTCTCTCTCTTAGTCTCTGTTCTCTCTCTGTTTGTCTCTCTGTCTCTCTCAGTCTCTCTCACTCTGTCTCTGTCTCTCTCTTTGTCTCTGTCTCTCTCTGTGTCTCTCTATGTGTTTCTCTGTGTCTCTGTCTCTGTATCTCTGTGTCTCTGTCATTCTCTCTCTCTGTCTTTGTTTTTCTCTCTCTGTGTCTCTCTCTGTCTCTCTATGTCTCTCTCTGTCTGTCTCTGTCTCTCTCTCTGTCTCTTTTCTGTCTCTCTCTGTCTCTCTCTCTCTGTCTCCCTCTTTCTCTTTCTCTGTCTCTCCCTCTGTCTATCTCTGTGTCTCTCTCTGTATCTCTATCTGTCTCTCTCTGTCTATGTCTTTCTCTCTGTTTCTCACTTTGTCTCTCTCTGTATCTCTCTCTGTGTCTCTGTCTGTATTTCTCAGTCATTCTCTTTGTCTCTGTCTCTCTCTCTGTCTCTCTCTGTCTCTATTTCTGTCTCTCTCTGTCTCTCTCTCTCTGTCTCTCTCTGTTTCTCCCAGTGTCTCTCCCCGTCTCTCACTGTCTTTATCTCTGTCTCTCTCAGTGTCTCTCTTTCTCTCTCTCTGTCTCTCTCTGTCTCTATCTCTGTCTCTCTCTCTCTGTGTCTCTCTCTGTCTCTCTCTGTCTCTCTCTATCTCTCTCTGTGTCTCTCTCTATCTCTCTTTGTGTCTCTCTCTGTCTCTCACTGTCTCTCTCTGTCTGCTACTGTCTCTCTCTGTCTCTCTCTGTGTTTCTCTGTGTCTCTCTCTGTGTCTCTCTCTGTCTCTCTCTGTCTCTCTCTCTGTCTCTCTCTGATTCTCTCTGTCTCTCTGTCTGTTTATGTCTCTTTCTGTCTCTCTCTATATATCTCTCTGTCTCTCTCTGTGTCTTTCTTTGTCTCACTCTGTCTCTATCTGTCTCTTTCTGTCTCTCTCTCTGTCTCTCTCTGTCTCTCTCTGCTCTCTTTGTCTCACTCTGTATGTCTCTGTAATCTCTGTGTCTCTCTCTGTCTCTCTCTCTGTCTCTCTCTGTCTCTCTCTCTGTCTCTCTGTGTTTCTCTCTGTGTCTTTCTCTGCCTCTCTCTGTCTCTATATCTGTCTCTCTCTGTGTCTCTCTCTGTCTCTCTCCGTCTCTCTCTCTGTCTCTCTCTGTTTTTCTCTGTCTCTCTTTGTCTCTCCCTCTATGTCTCTTTTCTGTATCTATGTCTCTCTCTCTGTCTATCTCTGTCTCTCTCTGATTATCTCTGTCTCTTTCTGTGTCTCTCTCTGTCTCTCTCTGTCTCTCTGTCTCTCTCTCTGTCTCTCTCAGTCTTTATCTTTGTCTCTCTCAGTCTCTCTCTGTCTCTCTCTCTGTCTCTCTCTGTCTTCTCTGTCTCTCTCTCTGTCTCTCTCTGTCTCTCTCTTTGTCTCTCTTTGTCTACCTCTCTCTCTATCTCTCTCTGTGTCTCTCTCTGTGTCTCTCTATCACTCTCTCTGTCTCTCTCTCTGTCTCTCTCTGTCTCTATCTCTATCTCTCTCTGTTTCTGTATTTGTCTCTGTTTCTCTCTGTCGGTCTCTCTGTCTCTCTCAGTCACTCTCACTCTGTCTCTGTCTCTCTCTTTGTCTCTGTCTCTCTCTGTGTCTCTCTTGTGTATCTCTGTGTCTCTGTCTCTCTATCTCTCTTTCTCTGTCTCTCTCTGTCTCTCTCTGTCTCTCTCTGTCTCCCTCTGTGTCTCTCTCTGTCTCTCATTGTCTCTCTCTGTCTCTCTGTCCCGCTCTGTCTCTCAGTCTCTCTCATTTTGTCTCTGTCTCTCTCTGTCTCTCTCTGTCTCTCTCTGCTCTCTTTGTCTCTCTCTGTATGTCTCTGTCATCTCTGTGTCTCTCTCTGTCTCTCTCTGTCTCTCTGTCTCTCTCTCTGTCTCTCTGTGTTTCTCTCTGTGTCTTTCTCTGTGTCTCTCTGTCTCTCTCTGTGTCTCTCTTTGTCTCTCTCCATCTCTCTCTCTGTCTCTCTCTGTCTTTCTCTGTCTCTCTTTGTCTCTCTCTCTTTGTCTCTTTTCTGTATCTATGTCTCTCTCTCTGTCTATCTCTGTCTCTCTCTGACTATCTCTGTCTCTCTCTGTGTCTCTCTCTGTCTCTCTCTGTCTCTCTGTCTCTCTCTCTGTCTCTCTCAATCTCTATCTCTGTCTCTCTCTGTCTCTATCTGTCTCCCTCTGTGTCTCTCTCTGTCTCTCATTGTCTCTCTCTGTCTCTCTGTCCCGCTCTGTCTCTCAGTCTCTCTCATTTTGTCTCTGTCTCTCTCTGTCTCTCTCTGTCTCTCTGTGCTCTCTTTGTCTCTCTCTGTATGTCTCTGTCATCTCTGTGTCTCTCTCTGTCTCTCTCTGTCTCTCTCTGTCTCTCTGTCTCTCTCTCTGTCTCTCTGTGTTTCTCTCTGTGTCTTTCTCTGTCTCTCTCTGTCTCTCTCTGTGTCTCTCTCTTTCTCTCTCCGTCTCTCTCTCTGTCTCTCTCTGTCTTTCTCTGTCTCTCTTTGTCTCTCTCTCTTTGTCTCTTTTCTGTATCTATGTCTCTCTCTCTGTCTATCTCTGTCTCTCTCTGACTATCTCTGTCTCTCTCTGTGTCTCTCTCTGTCTCTCTCTGTCTCTCTCTCTCTCTCTGTCTCTCTCAATCTCTATCTCTGTCTCTCTCATCTCTCTCTGTCTCTCTCTGTCTCTCTCTGTGTCTCTTTCTGTCTTCTCTGTCTCTCTCTCTGTTTCTCTCTGTCTCTCTCTTTGTCTCTCTTTGTCTACCTCTCTCTATCTCTCTCTGTGTCTCTCTCTGTGTCTCTCTATCACTCTCTCTGTCTCTATTTCTGTCTCTCTCTGTCTCTATCTCTATCTCTCTCTGTTTCTGTATTTGTCTCTGTTTCTCTCTGTCGGTCTCTCTGTCTCTCTCAGTCTCTCTCACTCTGTCTCTGTCTCTCTCTTTGTCTCTGTCTCTCTCTGTGTCTCTCTTGTGTATCTCTGTGTCTCTGTCTTCTATCTCTCTTTCTCTGTCTCTCTCTGTCTCTCTCTGTCTCTCTCTGTCTCCCTCTGTGTCTCTCTCTGTCTCTCATTGTCTCTCTCTGTCTCTCTGTCTCTCTCTGTCTCTCAGTCTCTCTCACTTTGTCTCTGTCTCTCTCTGTCCATCTCTTTGTCTCTGTCTCTCTCTGTCTCTCTCTTTGTCTCTCTCTGTCTCTCTCTTTGTCCCTCTCTGTCTACCTCTCTCTCTATCTCTCTCTGTGTATCTCTCTGTGTCTATCACTCTCTCTGTCTCTCTTTCTGTCTCTCTCTGTTTCTATCTCTGTCTCTCTCTGTCTCTCTCTTAGTCTCTGTCTCTCTCTGTCTCTATGTCTCTCTCAGTCTCTCTCACTCTGTCTCTGTCTCTCTCTTTGTCTCTGTCTCTCTCTGTGTCTCTCTATGTGTTTCTCTGTGTCTCTGTCTCTGTATCTCTGTGTCTCTGTCTTCTCTCTCTCTGTCTTTGTTTGTCTCTCTCTGTGTCTCTCTCTGTCTCTCTATGTCTCTCTGTCTGTCTCTGTCTCTCACTCTGTCTCTTTTCTGTCTCTCTCTGTCTCTCTCTCTCTGTCTCCCTCTTTCTCTTTCTCTGTCTCTCCCTCTGTCTATCTCTGTGTCTCTCTCTGTATCTCTCTCTGTCTCTCTCTGTCTCTGTCTTTCTCTCTGTTTCTCTCTTTGTCTCTCTCTGTCTCTCTCTCTGTGTTTCTCTCTGTATTTCTCAGTCATTCTCTTTGTCTCTGTCTCTCTCTCTGTCTCTCTCTGTCTCTATTTCTGTCTCTCTCTGTCTCTCTCTCTCTGTGTCTCTCTCTGTTTCTCCCAGTATCTCTCCCCGTCTCTCTCTGTCTCTATCTCTGTCTCTCTCAGTGTCTCTCTTTCTCTCTCTCTGTCTCTCTCTGTCTCTATCTCTGTCTCTCTCTCTGTGTGTCTCTCTCTGTCTCTCTCTGTCTCTCTCTCTGTCTCTCTCTGTGTCTCTCTCTATCTCTCTTTGTGTCTCTCTCTGTCTCACTGTCTCTCTCTGTCTGCTACAGTCTCTCTCTGTCTCTCTCTGTGTCCCTCTGTGTCTCTCCATGTCTCTCTCTGTGTCTCTCTCTGTCTCTCTCTGTGTTCTCTGTGTCTCTCTCTGTGTCTCTCTCTGTCTCTCTCTGTCTCTCTCTCTGTCTCTCTCTGATTCTCTCTGTCTCTCTGTCTGTTTCTGTCTCTTTCTGTCTCTCTCTATATATCTCTCTGTCTCTCTCTGTGTCTTTCTTTGTCTCACTCTGTCTCTGTCTCTTTCTGTCTCTCTCTCTGTCTCTCTCTCTGTCTCTCTCTGTCTCTCTCTGCTCTCTTTGTCTCTCTCTGTATGTCTCTGTTATCTCTGTCTCTCTCTGTCTCTCTGTCTCTCTCTCTGTCTCTCTGTGTTTCTCTCTGTGTCTTTCTCTGTCTCTCTCCGTCTCTCTCTCTGTCTCTCTCTGTCTTTCTCTGTCTCTCTTTGTCTCTCCCTCTTTGTCTCTTTTCTGTATCTATGTCTCTCTCTCTGTCTATCTCTGTCTCTCTCTGATTATCTCTGTCTCTCTCTGTGTCTCTCTGTGTCTCTCTCTGTCTCTCTGTTTCTCTCTCTGTCTCTCTCAGTCTCTATCTCTGTCTCTCTCAGTCTCTCTCTGTCTCTCTCTGTCTCTCTCTCTGTCTCTCTCTGTCTTCTCTGTCTCTCTCTCTGTCTCTCTCTGTCTCTCTCTTTGTCTCTCTTTGTCTACCTCTCTCTCTATCTCTCTCTGTGTCTCTCTCTGTGTCTCTCTATCACTCTCTCTGTCTCTCTCTCTGTCTCTCTCTGTCTCTATCTCTATCTCTCTCTGTTTCTGTATTTGTCTCTGTTTCTCTCTGTCGGTCTCTCTGTCTCTCTCAGTCACTCTCACTCTGTCTCTGTCTCTCTCTTTGTCTCTGTCTCTCTCTGTGTCTCTCTTGTGTATCTCTGTGTCTCTGTCTCTATCTCTCTTTCTCTGTCTC
>NW_028227295.1:1037500-1045000 GCF_978045245.1 Mus caroli
TGTCTCTCTCTGTCTTCTCTGTCTCTCTCTCTGTCTCTCTCTGTCTCTCTCTTTGTCTCTCTTTGTCTACCTCTCTCTCTATCTCTCTCTGTGTCTCTCTATCACTCTCTCTGTGTCTCTCTCTGTATCTCTCTCTGTCTCTCTCTGTCTCTGTCTTTCTCTCTGTTTCTCTCTTTGTCTCTCTCTGTCTCTCTCTCTGTGTTTCTCTCTGTATTTCTCAGTCATTCTCTTTGTCTCTGTCTCTCTCTCTGTCTCTCTCTGTCTCTATTTCTGTCTCTCTCTGTCTCTCTCTCTCTGTGTCTCTCTCTGTTTCTCCCAGTATCTCTCCCCGTCTCTCTCTGTCTCTATCTCTGTCTCTCTCAGTGTCTCTCTTTCTCTCTCTCTGTCTCTCTCTGTCTCTATCTCTGTCTCTCTCTCTGTGTGTCTCTCTCTGTCTCTCTCTGTCTCTCTCTCTGTCTCTCTCTGTGTCTCTCTCTATCTCTCTTTGTGTCTCTCTCTGTCTCACTGTCTCTCTCTGTCTGCTACAGTCTCTCTCTGTCTCTCTCTGTGTCCCTCTGTGTCTCTCCATGTCTCTCTCTGTGTCTCTCTCTGTCTCTCTCTGTGTTTCTCTGTGTCTCTCTCTGTGTCTCTCTCTGTCTCTCTCTGTCTCTCTCTCTGTCTCTCTCTGATTCTCTCTGTCTCTCTGTCTGTTTCTGTCTCTTTCTGTCTCTCTCTATATATCTCTCTGTCTCTCTCTGTGTCTTTCTTTGTCTCACTCTGTCTCTGTCTCTTTCTGTCTCTCTCTCTGTCTCTCTCTCTGTCTCTCTCTGTCTCTCTCTGCTCTCTTTGTCTCTCTCTGTATGTCTCTGTTATCTCTGTCTCTCTCTGTCTCTCTGTCTCTCTCTCTGTCTCTCTGTGTTTCTCTCTGTGTCTTTCTCTGTCTCTCTCCGTCTCTCTCTCTGTCTCTCTCTGTCTTTCTCTGTCTCTCTTTGTCTCTCCCTCTTTGTCTCTTTTCTGTATCTATGTCTCTCTCTCTGTCTATCTCTGTCTCTCTCTGATTATCTCTGTCTCTCTCTGTGTCTCTCTGTGTCTCTCTCTGTCTCTCTGTTTCTCTCTCTGTCTCTCTCAGTCTCTATCTCTGTCTCTCTCAGTCTCTCTCTGTCTCTCTCTGTCTCTCTCTCTGTCTCTCTCTGTCTTCTCTGTCTCTCTCTCTGTCTCTCTCTGTCTCTCTCTTTGTCTCTCTTTGTCTACCTCTCTCTCTATCTCTCTCTGTGTCTCTCTCTGTGTCTCTCTATCACTCTCTCTGTCTCTCTCTCTGTCTCTCTCTGTCTCTATCTCTATCTCTCTCTGTTTCTGTATTTGTCTCTGTTTCTCTCTGTCGGTCTCTCTGTCTCTCTCAGTCACTCTCACTCTGTCTCTGTCTCTCTCTTTGTCTCTGTCTCTCTCTGTGTCTCTCTTGTGTATCTCTGTGTCTCTGTCTCTATCTCTCTTTCTCTGTCTCTCTCTGTCTCTCTCTGTCTCTCAGTCTCTCTCACTTTGTCTCTGTCTCTCTGTCTCTCTCTTTGTCTCTCTCTGTCTCTCTCTTTGTCCCTCTCTGTCTAACTCTCTCTCTATCTCTCTCTGTGTCTCTCTCTGTGTCTATCACTCTCTCTGTCTCTCTTTCTGTCTCTCTCTGTTTATATTTCTGTCTCTCTCTGTCTCTCTCTTAGTCTCTGTCGCTCTCTGTTTGTCTCTCTGTCTCTCTCAGTATCTCTCACTCTGTCTCTGTCTCTCTCTTTGTCTTTGTCTCTCTCTGTGTCTCTCTATGTGTTTCTCTGTGTCTCTGTCTCTGTATCTCTGTCTCTCTGTCTGTCTCTCTCTCTGTCTTTCTTTGTCTCTCCCTTTGTCTCTCTCTGTCTCTCTATGTCTCTCTCTCTGTATGTCTCTGTCTCTCTCTGTTTCTCTCTCTGTATGTCTCAGTCTCTTTCACTCTGTCTCTGTCTCTCTCTGTGTCTCTCTGTGTATCTCTATGAGTCTCTTTGTGTCTCTGTCTCTCTATCTTTGTCTCTCTATGTCTCTATCTCTCTCTGTGTCTCTCTCTGTGTCTCTCTCTGTCTCTCTCTGTCTCTCTCTGTGTTTTTCTCTCTCTCTGTCTCTCTGTGTCTCTCATTGTCTCTCTATGTCTCTCTCTGTCTCTAACTCTGTCTCTCCCTGTTTATCTCCTGTCTCTCTCTGTCTCTCTCTGTGTCTCTCTATGTCTCTATCTGTTTCATGTGTCTCTCTCTCTGTCTCTCTTTTTTTCTCCCTATGTCTCCCTCCCTCTCTGTTTCTCTCTGTCTCTCTCAGTTTCTATCTCTGTCTCTCTCAGTCTCTCTCTGTCTCTCTCTGTCTCTCTGTGTGTCTCTCTCTGTCTCTGTCTCTGTCTATCTCTTTCTCTATCTCTGTCTCTCTCTGTCTCTCTATGTCTCTCTCTGTCTCTTTCTCTCTGTCTATCTCTGTCTCTCTCTCTGTCTCTCGCTGTCTCTATCTCTGTCTCTGTCTCTCTCTGTCTCTCTCATCTCTCTCTGTCTCTCTCTGTCTCTCTCTGTGTCTCTCTCTGTCTTCTCTGTCTCTCTCTCTGTCTCTCTCCTTCTCTCTCTGTGTCTCTCTCTGTCTCTCTCTCTGTCTCTCGCTGTCTCTCTCTCTGTCTCTGTCTCTCTCTGTCTCTCTCATCTCTCTCTGTCTCTCTCTGTCTCTCTCTGTGTCTCTCTCTGTCTTCTCTGTCTCTCTCTCTGTCTCTCTCCTTCTCTCTCTGTGTCTCTCTCTGTCTCTCTCTCTGTCTCTATCTGTCTCTCTCTTTGTCTCTCTCTGTCTACCTCTCTATCTCTCCCTGTGTCTCTCTCTGTGTCTCTCTATCACTCTCTCTGTATCTCTCTGTCTCTCTCTGTCTCTATCTCTGTTTCTCTCTGTTTCTCTCTTTGTCTCTGTCTCTAACTGTCCGTCTCTGTCTCTCTCAGTCACTCTCACTCTGTCTCTGTCTCTCTCTTTGTCTCTGTCTCTCTCTGTGTCTCTCTTGTGTATCTCTGTGTCTCTGTCACTCTATCTCTATTTCTCTCTGTCTCTGTCTCCCTCTGTGTCTCCCTCTGTCTCTCATTGTCTCTCTCTGTCTCTCAGTCTCTCTCACTCTGTCTATGTCTCTATCTGTCTGTCTCTTTGTCTCTGTCTCTCTCTGTCTCTCTCTGTCTCTGTCTATCTCTCTCTCTGTCTCTCTCTTTCTCTCTCTGTCTCTCTCTTTGTCCCTCTCTGTCTAACTCTCTCTATATATCTCTCTGTGTCTCTCTCTCTGTCTATCACTCTCTCTGTCTCTCTTTCTGTCTCTCTCTGTTTCTATCTCTGTCTCTCTCTGTCTCTCTCTTAGTCTCTGTCGCTCTCTGTTTGTCTCTCTGTCTCTCTCAGTCTCTCTCACTCTGTCTCTGTCTCTCTCTCTGTCTCTGTCTCTCTCTGTGTCTCTCTATGTGTTTCTCTGTGTCTCTGTCTCTGTATCTCTGTGTCTCTGTCTGTCTCTCTCTCTGTCTTTGTTTTTCTCTCTCTGTGTCTCTCTCTGAATCTCTATGTCTCTCTCTGTCTGTCTCTGTCTCTCTGTCTCTTTTCTGTCTCTCTCTGTCTCTCTCTCTGTCTCCCTCTTTCTCTTTCTCTGTCTCTTCCTCTGTCTATCTCTGTGTCTCTCTCTGTATCTCTCTCTGTCTCTCTCTGTCTCTGTCTTTCTCTCTGTTTCTCTCTTTGTCTCTCTCTCTGTGTCTCTCTCTGTATTTCTCAGTCATTCTCTTTGTCTCTATCTCTCTCTCTGTCTCTCTCTGTCTCTATATCTGTCTCTCTCTGTCTCTCTCTCTCTGTCTCTCTCTGTTTCTCCCAGTGTCTCTCCCCGTCTCTCTCTGTCTCTATCTCTGTCTCTCTCAGTGTCTCTCTTTCTCTCTCTCTGTCTCTCTCTGTCTCTATCTCTGTCTCTCTCTCTCTCTGTGTCTCTCTCTGTCTCTCTCTGTCTCTCTCTCTGTCTCTCTCTGTGTCTCTTTCTATCTCTCTTTGTGTCTCTCTCTGTCTCTCACTGTCTCTCTCTGTCTGCTACAGTCTCTCTCTGTCTCTCTCTGTGTCTCTCTGTGTCTCTCCATGTCTCTCTCTGTGTCTCTCTCTGTCTCTCTCTGTGTTTCTCTGTGTCTCTCTCTGTGTCTCTCTCTGTCTCTCTCTGTCTCTCTCTCTGTCTCTCTCTGATTCTCTCTGTCTCTCTGTCTGTTTCTGTCTCTTTCTGTCTCTCTCTATATATCTCTCTGTCTCTCTCTGTGTCTTTCTTTGTCTCACTCTGTCTCTATCTGTCTCTTTCTGTCTCTCTCTCTGTCTCTCTCTCTGTCTCTCTCTGTCTCTCTCTGCTCTCTTTGTCTCTCTCTGTATGTCTCTGTTATCTCTGTGTCTCTCTCTGTCTCTCTCTCTCTGTCTCTCTCTGTCTCTCTGTCTCTCTCTCTGTCTCTCTGTGTTTCTCTCTGTGTCTTTCTCTGTCTCTCTCTGTCTCTATATCTGTCTCTCTCTGTGTCTCTCTCTGTCTCTCTCCGTCTCTCTCTCTGTCTCTCTCTGTCTTTCTCTGTCTCTCTTTGTCTCTCCCTCTTTGTCTCTTTTCTGTATCTATGTCTCTCTCTCTGTCTATCTCTGTCTCTCTCTGATTATCTCTGTCTCTCTCTGTGTCTCTCTGTGTCTCTCTCTGTCTCTCTGTCTTTCTCTCTGTCTCTCTCAGTCTCTATCTCTGTCTCTCTCAGTCTCTCTCTGTCTCTCTCTGTCTCTCTCTCTGTCTCTCTCTGTCTTCTCTGTCTCTCTCTCTGTCTCTCTCTGTCTCTCTCTTTGTCTCTCTTTGTCTACCTCTCTCTCTATCTCTCTCTGTGTCTCTCTATCACTCTCTCTGTCTCTCTCTCTGTCTCTCTCTGTCTCTATCTCTATCTCTCTCTGTTTCTGTATTTGTCTCTGTTTCTCTCTGTCGGTCTCTCTGTCTCTCTCAGTCAATCTCACTCTGTCTCTGTCTCTCTCTTTGTCTCTGTCTCTCTCTGTGTCTCTCTTGTGTATCTCTGTGTCTCTGTCTCTATCTCTCTTTCTCTGTCTCTCTCTGTCTCTCTCTGTCTCTCAATCTCTCTCACTTTGTCTCTGTCTCTCGCTGTCTCTCTCTTTGTCTCTCTCTGTCTCTCTCTTTGTCCCTCTCTGTCTAACTCTCTCTCTATCTCTCTCTGTGTCTCTCTCTGTGTCTATCACTCTCTCTGTCTCTCTTTCTGTCTCTCTCTGTTTATATTTCTGTCTCTCTCTGTCTCTCTCTTAGTCTCTGTCGCTCTCTGTTTGTCTCTCTGTCTCTCTCAGTATCTCTCACTCTGTCTCTGTCTCTCTCTTTGTCTTTGTCTCTCTCTGTGTCTCTCTATGTGTTTCTCTGTGTCTCTGTCTCTGTATCTCTGTCTCTCTGTCTGTCTCTCTCTGTGTCTTTCTTTGTCTCTCTCTTTGTCTCTCTCTGTCTCTCTATGTCTCTCTCTCTGTATGCCTCTGTCTCTATCTGTTTCTCTCTCTGTATGTCTCAGTCTCTTTCACTCTGTCTCTGTCTCTCTCTGTGTCTCTCTGTGTATCTCTATGAGTCTCTTTGTGTCTCTGTCTCTCTATCTTTGTCTCTCTATGTCTCTATCTCTCTCTGTGTCTCTCTCTGTGTCTCTCTCTGTCTCTCTCTGTCTCTCTCTGTGTTTTTCTCTGTCTCTCTCTGTCTCTCTGTGTCTCTCATTGTCTCTCTATGTCTTTCTCTGTCTCTAACTCTGTCTCTCCCTGTTTATCTCCTGTTTCTCTCTGTCTCTCTCTGTGTCTCTCTATGTCTCTATCTGTTTCATGTGTCTCTCTCTCTGTCTCTCTTTGTCTCCCTATGTCTCCCTCCCTCTCTGTTTCTCTGTCTCTCTCAGTCTCTATATCTGTCTCTCTCAGTCTCTCTCTGTCTCTCTCTGTCTCTCTGTGTGTCTCTCTCTGTCTCTGTATCTGTCTATCTCTTTCTCTATCTCTGTCTCTCTCTGTCTCTCTATGTCTCTCTCTGTCTCTTTCTCTCTGTCTATCTCTGTCTCTCTCTGTCTCTCGCTGTCTCTCTCTCTGTCTCTGTCTCTCTCTGTCTCTCTCATCTCTCTCTGTCTCTCTCTGTCTCTCTCTGTGTCTCTCTCTGTCTTCTCTGTCTCTCTCTCTGTCTCTCTCCTTCTCTCTCTGTGTCTCTCTCTGTCTCTCTCTCTGTCTCTATCTGTCTCTCTCTTTGTCTCTCTCTGTCTACCTCTCTATCTCTCCCTGTGTCTCTCTCTGTGTCTCTCTTTCACTCTCTCTGTATCTCTCTGTCTCTCTCTGTCTCTATCTCTGTTTCTCTCTGTTTTTCTCTTTGTCTCTGTCTCTAACTGTCTGTCTCTCTGTCTCTCTCAGTCACTCTCACTCTGTCTCTGTCTCTCTCTTTGTCTCTGTCTCTCTCTGTGTCTCTTTTGTGTATCTCTGTGTCTCTGTCACTCTATCTCTGTTTCTCTCTGTCTCTGTCTCCCTCTGTGTCTCCCTCTGTCTCTCATTGTCTCTCTCTGTCTCTCAGTCTCTCTCACTCTGTCTATGTCTCTATCTGTCTCTCTCTTTGTCTCTGTCTCTCTCTGTCTCTTTCTGTCTCTGTCTATCTCTCTCTCTGTCTCTCTCTGTGTCTCTCTCTGTGTCTATCACTCTCTCTGTCTCTCTTTCTGTCTCTCTCTGTTTATATTTCTGTCTCTCTCTGTCTCTCTCTTAGTCTCTGTCGCTCTCTGTTTGTCTCTCTGTCTCTCTCAGTATCTCTCACTCTGTCTCTGTCTCTCTCTTTGTCTTTGTCTCTCTCTGTGTCTCTCTATGTGTTTCTCTGTGTCTCTGTCTCTGTATCTCTGTCTCTCTGTCTGTCTCTCTCTGTGTCTTTCTTTGTCTCTCTCTTTGTCTCTCTCTGTCTCTCTATGTCTCTCTCTCTGTATGCCTCTGTCTCTATCTGTTTCTCTCTCTGTATGTCTCAGTCTCTTTCACTCTGTCTCTGTCTCTCTCTGTGTCTCTCTGTGTATCTCTATGAGTCTCTTTGTGTCTCTGTCTCTCTATCTTTGTCTCTCTATGTCTCTATCTCTCTCTGTGTCTCTCTCTGTGTCTCTCTCTGTCTCTCTCTGTCTCTCTCTGTGTTTTTCTCTGTCTCTCTCTGTCTCTCTGTGTCTCTCATTGTCTCTCTATGTCTTTCTCTGTCTCTAACTCTGTCTCTCCCTGTTTATCTCCTGTCTCTCTCTGTCTCTCTCTGTGTCTCTCTATGTCTCTATCTGTTTCATGTGTCTCTCTCTCTGTCTCTCTTTGTCTCCCTATGTCTCCCTCCCTCTCTGTTTCTCTGTCTCTCTCAGTCTCTATCTCTGTCTCTCTCAGTCTCTCTCTGTCTCTCTCTGTCTCTCTGTGTGTCTCTCTCTGTCTCTGTATCTGTCTATCTCTTTCTCTATCTCTGTCTCTCTCTGTCTCTCTATGTCTCTCTCTGTCTCTTTCTCTCTG
>NW_028227295.1:1050000-1062500 GCF_978045245.1 Mus caroli
CTGTCTCTCTCGTCTCTCTCTGTCTCTCTCTCTGTCTCTCTCTGTGTCTCTCTCGGTCTCTCTATCTGTCTCTCTCTGTCTCTCTCTTTGTCTCTCTCTGTCTAACTCTCTCTCTATCTCTCTCTGTGTCTCTCTCTGTGTCTATCACTCTCTCTGTCTCTCTCTATGTCTCTCTCTTTCTCTTTCTCTGTCTCTCCCTCTGTCTATCTCTGTGTCTCTCTCTGTCTCTCTCTGTGTGTCTCTCCCTGTATTTCTCAGTCATTCTCTTTGTCTCAGTCTCTCTCTCTGTCTCTCTCTGTCTCTTGCTCTGTCTCTCTATCTTTCTCTCTCTGTGTCTCTCTCTGTCTCTTTCTCTGTCTCTCTCTCTGTCTCTCTCTGTCTCTTTCTCTGTCTCTCTCTCTGTCTCTCTCTGTCTCTTTATCTGTCTCCCTCTGTCTCTCCCTGTCTCTCTCTCAGTCCCTCTCTGTCTCTCTCTGTGTGTCCCTGTGTCTCTCTCTATCTCTGTCTCTCTCTGTGTCTCTCTCTGTCTCTCTCTGTTTCTCTCTCTGTCTCTCTCTGTCTCTGTCTCTGTCTCTCTCTCTCTGTCTCTCTCTTTGTCTCTCTGTCTCTCTGTTTTTCTCTGTCTCTCTCCCTTTGTCTCTTTTCTGTCTCTCTCTGTCTCACTTTGTCTCTCTCAGTATCTCTCTGTCTCTCTCAGTCTCTCTCACTCTGTCTCTGTCTCTCTCTCTCTGTGTCTGTCTCCTTTTCTTTCTCTCTATCTGTCCTTCTCTGTCTTTCTCTGTCTCTCTCTTTCTTTCTCTGTCTCTCTTTGTGTCTCTCTCTGTCTCACTCTCTCTGTCTCTCTCTGTTTCTATCTGTGTCTCTCTCTGTCTCTCTTCTCTCTTTGTCTCTCTGTATCTCTATGCTCTCTTTGTGTAACTCTCTGTCTCTCTCTTTTGCTCTCTGTCTCTCTCTCTCTGTCTCTCTTTGTCTCTCTATGTCTCCCTCCCTCTCTGTATCTCTCTGTCTCTCTCAGTATCTATCTCTGTCTCTCTCAGTCTCTCTCTGTCTCTCTCTGTCTCTCTGTGTGTCTCTCTCTGTCTCTCTCAATCTCTCTCTTTGTCTCTGTCTCTATCTGTCTCTCTCTTTGTCTCTCTCTGTCTCTCTCTTTGTCTCTCTCTGTCTAACTCTCTCTCTATATCTCTCTGTGTCTCTCTCTGTGTCTATCACTCTCTCTGTCTCTCTCTCTGTCTCTCTCTTTCTCTTTCTCTGTCTCTCCCTCTGTCTCTCTCTTTCACTTTCTCTGTCTCTCCCTCTGTCTCTCTCTGTTTGTCTCTCTGTCTCTCTCTGTCTCTCTCTTTCTCTTTCTCTGTCTCTCCCTCTGTCTATCTCTGTGTCTCTCTCTGTATCTCTCTCTGTCTCTCTCTGTTTCTGTCTTTCTCTCTGTTTCTCTCTTTGTCTCTCTCTGTCTCTCTCTCTCTCTGTCTCTCTCTGTATTTCTCAGTCATTCTCTTTGTCTTAGTCTCTCTCTCTGTCTCTCTCTGTCTCTTGCTCTGTCTCTCTATCTTTCTCTCTCTGTGTCTCTCTCTGTCTCTTTCTCTGTCTCTCTCTCTGTCTCTCTCTGTCTCTTTCTCTGTCTCTCTCTCTGTCTCTCTCTGTCTCTTTATCTGTCTCCCTCTGTCTCTCCCTGTCTCTCTCTCAGTCCCTCTCTGTCTCTCTCTGTGTCTCCCTGTGTCTCTCTCTATCTCTGTCTCTCTCTGTGTCTCTATCTGTCTCTCTCTGTTTCTCTCTCTGTCTCTCTCTGTCTCTGTCTCTGTCTCTCTCTCTCTCTGTCTCTCTCTTTGTCTCTCTGTCTCTCTGTCTTTCTCTGTCTCTCTCCCTTTGTCTCTTTTCTGTCTCTCTCTGTCTCTCTTTTTCTCTCTCAGTATCTCTCTGTCTCTCTCAGTCTTTCTCACTCTGTCTCTGTCTCTCTCTCTCTCTGTGTCTGTCTCCTTTTCTTTCTCTCTATCTGTCCTTCATGTCTTTCTCTGTCTCTCTCTTTCTTTCTCTGTCTCTCTTTGTGTCTCTCTCTGTCTCACTCTCTCTGTCTCTCTCTGTTTCTCTCTGTGTCTCTCTCTGTCTCTCTTCTCTCTTTGTCTCTCTGTATCTCTATGCTCTCTTTGTGTAACTCTCTGTCTCTCTCTTTTGCTCTCTGTCTCTCTCTCTGTCTCTCTTTGTCTCTCTATGTCTCCCTCCCTCTCTGTATCTCTCTGTCTCTCTCAGTCTCTATCTCTGTCTCTCTCAGTCTCTCTCTGTCTCTCTCTGTCTCTATCTGTCTCTCTCTGTCTCTCTCTGTCTCTCTCTTTGTCTCTCTCTGTCTAACTCTCTCTCTATCTCTCTCTGTGTCTCTCTCTGTGTCTATCACTCTCTCTGTCTCTCTATGTCTCTCTCTTTCTCTTTCTGTCTCTCCCTCTGTCTCTCTCTTTCTCTTTCTCTGTCTCTCCCTCTGTCTCTCTCTGTTTGTCTCTCTGTCTCTCTCTCTGTCTCTCTCTTTCTCTTTCTCTGTCTCTCCCTCTGTCTATCTCTGTGTCTCTCTCTGTATCTCTCTCTGTCTCTCTCTGTCTCTGTCTTTCTCTCTGTTTCTCTCTTTCTCTCTCTCTGTCTCTCTCTCTGTGTCTCTCTCTGTATTTCTCAGTCATTCTCTTTTTCTCAGTCTCTCTCTCTGTCTCTCTCTGTCTCTTGCTCTGTCTCTCTATCTTTCTCTCTCTGTCTGTCTCTGTCTCTCTCTCTGTCTCTTTTCTGTCTCTCTCTGTCTCTCTCTCTGTCTCTCTCTTTCTCTTTCTCTGTCTCTCCCTCTATCTCTTTGTCTCTCTCTGTCTCTCTCTCTCTTTGTCTCTCTCTGTATTTCTCAGTCATTCTCTTTGTCTCTGTCTCTCTCTGTGACTATCTCTGTCTCTATTTCTGTCTCTCTCTGTCTCTCTCTGTCTTTCTCAGTCACTCCCTTTGTCTCTGTCTCTCTCTGTCTCTCTCTGTCTCTCTCTGTTTCTCTCTCTGTCTCTCTCTCTGTCTGTCTCTGTCTCTATCTCTTACTCTCTCTGTCTCTCTCTGTCTCTCTCTGTGTCTCTTTTTCTCTATCTCTGTCTAACTCTGTCTCTCTCTGTCTCTCTCTGTCTCTGTCTCTCTCTGTCTCTCTCTGTCTCTCTCTCTGTATCTCTCTCTGTCTCTATCTGTCTCTCTCTGTCTCTCTCTTTGTCTCTCTTTGTCTACCTCTCTCTCTATCTCTCTCTGTGTCTCTCTCTGTGTCTCTCTATCACTCTCTCTGTCTCTCTCTCTGTCTCTCTCTGTCTCTATCTCTATCTCTCTCTGTTTCTGTATTTGTCTCTGTTTCTCTCTGTCGGTCTCTCTGTCTCTCTCAGTCACTCTCACTCTGTCTCTGTCTCTCTCTTTGTCTCTGTCTCTCTCTGTGTCTCTCTTGTGTATCTCTGTGTCTCTGTCTCTCTATCTCTCTTTCTCTGTCTCTCTCTGTCTCTCTCTGTCTCTCTCTGTCTCCCTCTGTGTCTCTCTCTGTCTCTCATTGTCTCTCTCTGTCTCTCTGTCCCGCTCTGTCTCTCAGTCTCTCTCATTTTGTCTCTGTCTCTCTCTGTCTCTCTCTGTCTCTCTCTGCTCTCTTTGTCTCTCTCTGTATGTCTCTGTCATCTCTGTGTCTCTCTCTATCTCTCTCTGTCTCTCTGTCTCTCTCTCTGTCTCTCTGTGTTTCTCTCTGTGTCTTTCTCTGTGTCTCTCTGTCTCTCTCTGTGTCTCTCTTTGTCTCTCTCCGTCTCTCTCTCTGTCTCTCTCTGTCTCTTGCTCTGTCTCTCTATCTTTCTCTCTCTGTGTCTCTCTCTGTCTCTTTCTCTGTCTCTCTCTCTGTCTCTCTCTGTCTCTTTCTCTGTCTCTCTCTCTGTCTCTCTCTGTCTCTTTATCTGTCTCCCTCTGTCTCTCCCTGTCTCTCTCTCAGTCCCTCTCTGTCTCTCTCTGTGTCTCCCTGTGTCTCTCTCTATCTCTGTCTCTCTCTGTGTCTCTATCTGTCTCTCTCTGTTTCTCTCTCTGTCTCTCTCTGTCTCTGTCTCTGTCTCTCTCTCTCTCTCTGTCTCTCTCTTTGTCTCTCTGTCTCTCTGTCTTTCTCTGTCTCTCTCCCTTTGTCTCTTTTCTGTCTCTCTCTGTCTCTCTTTTTCTCTCTCAGTATCTCTCTGTCTCTCTCAGTCTTTCTCACTCTGTCTCTGTCTCTCTCTCTGTGTGTCTGTCTCCTTTTCTTTCTCTCTATCTGTCCTTCATGTCTTTCTCTGTCTCTCTCTTTCTTTCTCTGTCTCTCTTTGTGTCTCTCTCTGTCTCACTCTCTCCGTCTCTCTCTGTTTCTCTCTGTGTCTCTCTCTGTCTCTCTTCTCTCTTTGTCTCTCTGTATCTCTATGCTCTCTTTGTGTAACTCTCTGTCTCTCTCTTTTGCTCTCTGTCTCTCTCTCTGTCTCTCTTTGTCTCTCTATGTCTCCCTCCCTCTCTGTATCTCTCTGTCTCTCTCAGTCTCTATCTCTGTCTCTCTCAGTCTCTCTCTGTCTCTCTCTGTCTCTATCTGTCTCTCTCTGTCTCTCTCTGTCTCTCTCTTTGTCTCTCTCTGTCTAACTCTCTCTCTATCTCTCTCTGTGTCTCTCTTGTGTCTATCACTCTCTCTGTCTCTCTATGTCTCTCTCTTTCTCTTTCTGTCTCTCCCTCTGTCTCTCTCTTTCTCTTTCTCTGTCTCTCCCTCTGTCTCTCTCTGTTTGTCTCTCTGTCTCTCTCTCTGTCTCTCTCTTTCTCTTTCTCTGTCTCTCCCTCTGTCTATCTCTGTGTCTCTCTCTGTATCTCTCTCTGTCTCTCTCTGTCTCTGTCTTTCTCTCTGTTTCTCTCTTTCTCTCTCTCTGTCTCTCTCTCTGTGTCTCTCTCTGTATTTCTCAGTCATTCTCTTTTTCTCAGTCTCTCTCTCTGTCTCTCTCTGTCTCTTGCTCTGTCTCTCTATCTTTCTCTCTCTGTCTGTCTATGTCTCTCTCTCTGTCTCTTTTCTGTCTCTCTCTGTCTCTCTCTCTGTCTCTCTCTTTCTCTTTCTCTGTCTCTCCCTCTATCTCTTTGTCTCTCTCTGTCTCTCTCTCTTTGTCTCTCTCTGTATTTCTCAGTCATTCTCTTTGTCTCTGTCTCTCTCTGTGACTATCTCTGTCTCTATTTCTGTCTCTCTCTGTCTCTCTCTGTCTTTCTCAGTCACTCCCTTTGTCTCTGTCTCTCTCTGTCTCTCTCTGTCTCTCTCTGTTTCTCTCTCTGTCTCTCTCTCTGTCTGTCTCTGTCTCTATCTCTTACTCTCTCTGTCTCTCTCTGTCTCTCTCTGTGTCTCTTTTTCTCTATCTCTGTCTAACTCTGTCTCTCTCTGTCTCTCTCTGTCTCTGTCTCTCTCTGTCTCTCTCTGTCTCTCTCTCTGTATCTCTCTCTGTCTCTATCTGTCTCTCTCTGTCTCTCTCTTTGTCTCTCTTTGTCTACCTCTCTCTCTATCTCTCTCTGTGTCTCTCTCTGTGTCTCTCTATCACTCTCTCTGTCTCTCTCTCTGTCTCTATCTCTATCTCTCTCTGTTTCTGTATTTGTCTCTGTTTCTCTCTGTCGGTCTCTCTGTCTCTCTCAGTCACTCTCACTCTGTCTCTGTCTCTCTCTTTGTCTCTGTCTCTCTCTGTGTCTCTCTTGTGTATCTCTGTGTCTCTGTCTCTCTATCTCTCTTTCTCTGTCTCTCTCTGTCTCTCTCTGTCTCTCTCTGTTTCCCTCTGTGTCTCTCTCTGTCTCTCATTGTCTCTCTCTGTCTCTCTGTCCCGCTCTGTCTCTCAGTCTCTCATTTTGTCTCTGTCTCTCTCTGTCTCTCTCTGTCTCTCTCTGCTCTCTTTGTCTCTCTCTGTATGTCTCTGTCATCTCTGTGTCTCTCTCTATCTCTCTCTGTCTCTCTGTCTCTCTCTCTGTCTCTCTGTGTTTCTCTCTGTGTCTTTCTCTGTGTCTCTCTGTCTCTCTCTGTGTCTCTCTTTGTCTCTCTCCGTCTCTCTCTCTGTCTCTCTCTGTCTCTTGCTCTGTCTCTCTTTGTCTCTCTCTCTTTGTCTCTTTTCTGTATCTATGTCTCTCTCTCTGTCTATCTCTGTCTCTCTCTGACTATCTCTGTCTCTCTCTGTGTCTCTCTCTGTCTCTCTCTGTCTCTCTGTCTCTCTCTCTGTCTCTCTTAATCTCTATCTCTGTCTCTCTCTGTCTCTATCTGTCTCCCTCTGTGTCTCTCTCTGTCTCTCATTGTCTCTCTCTGTCTCTCTGTCCCGCTCTGTCTCTCAGTCTCTCTCATTTTGTCTCTGTCTCTCTCTGTCTCTCTCTGTCTCTCTGTGCTCTCTTTGTCTCTCTCTGTATGTCTCTGTCATCTCTGTGTCTCTCTCTGTCTCTCTCTGTCTCTCTCTGTCTCTCTGTCTCTCTCTCTGTCTCTCTGTGTTTCTCTCTGTGTCTTTCTCTGTCTCTCTCTGTCTCTCTCTGTGTCTCTCTCTTTCTCTCTCCGTCTCTCTCTCTGTCTCTCTCTGTCTTTCTCTGTCTCTCTTTGTCTCTCTCTCTTTGTCTCTTTTCTGTATCTATGTCTCTCTCTCTGTCTATCTCTGTCTCTCTCTGACTATCTCTGTCTCTCTCTGTGTCTCTCTCTGTCTCTCTCTGTCTCTCTCTCTCTCTCTGTCTCTCTCAATCTCTATCTCTGTCTCTCTCATCTCTCTCTGTCTCTCTCTGTCTCTCTCTGTGTCTCTTTCTGTCTTCTCTGTCTCTCTCTCTGTTTCTCTCTGTCTCTCTCTTTGTCTCTCTTTGTCTACCTCTCTCTCTATCTCTCTCTGTGTCTCTCTCTGTGTCTCTCTATCACTCTCTCTGTCTCTCTTTCTGTCTCTCTCTGTCTCTATCTCTATTTCTCTCTGTTTCTGTATTTGTCTCTGTTTCTCTCTGTCGGTCTCTCTGTCTCTCTCAGTCTCTCTCACTCTGTCTCTGTCTCTCTCTTTGTCTCTGTCTCTCTCTGTGTCTCTCTTGTGTATCTCTGTGTCTCTGTCTTCTATCTCTCTTTCTCTGTCTCTCTCTGTCTCTCTCTGTCTCTCTCTGTCTCCCTCTGTGTCTCTCTCTCTCTCTCATTGTCTCTCTCTGTCTCTCTGTCTCTCTCTGTCTCTCAGTATCTCTCACTTTGTCTCTGTCTCTCTCTGTCTCTCTCTTTGTCTCTGTCTCTCTCTGTCTCTCTCTTTGTCTCTCTCTGTCTCTCTCTTTGTCCCTCTCTGTCTACCTCTCTCTCTATCTCTCTCTGTGTATCTCTCTGTGTCTATCACTCTCTCTGTCTCTCTTTCTGTCTCTCTCTGTTTCTATCTCTGTCTCTCTCTGTCTCTCTCTTAGTCTCTGTCTCTCTCTGTCTCTATGTCTCTCTCAGTCTCTCTCACTCTGTCTCTGTCTCTCTCTTTGTCTCTGTCTCTCTCTGTGTCTCTCTATGTGTTTCTCTGTGTCTCTGTCTCTGTATCTCTGTGTCTCTGTCTTCTCTCTCTCTGTCTTTGTTTGTCTCTCTCTGTGTCTCTCTCTGTCTCTCTATGTCTCTCTCTGTCTGTCTCTGTCTCTCTCTCTGTCTCTTTTCTGTCTCTCTCTGTCTCTCTCTCTCTGTCTTCCTCTTTCTCTTTCTCTGTCTCTCCCTCTGTCTATCTCTGTGTCTCTCTCTGTATCTCTCTCTGTCTCTCTCTGTCTCTGTCTTTCTCTCTGTTTCTCTCTTTGTCTCTCTCTGTCTCTCTCTCTGTGTTTCTCTCTGTATTTCTCAGTCATTCTCTTTGTCTCTGTCTCTCTCTCTGTCTCTCTCTGTCTCTATTTCTGTCTCTCTCTGTCTCTCTCTCTGTGTCTCTCTCTGTTTCTCCCAGTGTCTCTCCCCGTCTCTCTCTGTCTCTATCTCTGTCTCTCTCAGTGTCTCTCTTTCTCTCTCTCTGTCTCTCTCTGTCTCTATCTCTGTCTCTCTCTCTGTGTGTCTCTCTCTGTCTCTCTCTGTCTCTCTCTCTGTCTCTCTCTGTGTCTCTCTCTATCTCTCTTTGTGTCTCTCTCTGTCTCTCACTGTCTCTCTCTGTCTGCTACAGTCTCTCTCTGTCTCTCTCTGTGTCTCTCTGTGTCTCTCCATGTCTCTCTCTGTGTCTCTCTCTGTCTCTCTCTGTGTTTCTCTGTGTCTCTCTCTGTGTCTCTCTCTGTCTCTCTCTGTCTCTCTGCCTCTCTCTGATTCTCTCTGTCTCTCTGTCTGTTTCTGTCTCTTTCTGTCTCTCTCTATATATCTCTCTGTCTCTCTCTGTGTCTTTCTTTGTCTCACTCTGTCTCTGTCTCTTTCTGTCTCTCTCTCTGTCTCTCTCTCTCTGTCTCTCTCTGTCTCTCTCTGCTCTCTTTGTCTCTCTCTGTATGTCTCTGTTATCTCTGTCTCTCTCTGTCTCTCTGTCTCTCTCTCTGTCTCTCTGTGTTTCTCTCTGTGTCTTTCTCTGTCTCTCTCCGTCTCTCTCTCTGTCTCTCTCTGTCTTTCTCTGTCTCTCTTTGTCTCTCCCTCTTTGTCTCTTTTCTGTATCTATGTCTCTCTCTCTGTCTATCTCTGTCTCTCTCTGATTATCTCTGTCTCTCTCTGTGTCTCTCTGTGTCTCTCTCTGTCTCTCTGTTTCTCTCTCTGTCTCTCTCAGTCTCTATCTCTGTCTCTCTCAGTCTCTCTCTGTCTCTCTCTGTCTCTCTCTCTGTCTCTCTCTGTCTTCTCTGTCTCTCTCTCTGTCTCTCTCTGTCTCTCTCTTTGTCTCTCTTTGTCTACCTCTCTCTCTATCTCTCTCTGTGTCTCTCTCTGTGTCTCTCTATCACTCTCTCTGTCTCTCTCTCTGTCTCTCTCTGTCTCTATCTCTATCTCTCTCTGTTTCTGTATTTGTCTCTGTTTCTCTCTGTCGGTCTCTCTGTCTCTCTCAGTCACTCTCACTCTGTCTCTGTCTCTCTCTTTGTCTCTGTCTCTCTCTGTGTCTCTCTTGTGTATCTCTGTGTCTCTGTCTCTATCTCTCTTTCTCTGTCTCTCTCTGTCTCTCTCTGTCTCTCAGTCTCTCTCACTTTGTCTCTGTCTCTCTCTGTCTCTCTCTTTGTCTCTCTCTGTCTCTCTCTTTGTCCCTCTCTGTCTAACTCTCTCTCTATCTCTCTCTGTGTCTCTCTCTGTGTCTATCACTCTCTCTGTCTCTCTTTCTGTCTCTCTCTGTTTATATTTCTGTCTCTCTCTGTCTCTCTCTTAGTCTCTGTCGCTGTCTGTTTGTCTCTCTGTCTCTTTCAGTATCTCTCACTCTGTCTCTGTCTCTCTCTTTGTCTTTGTCTCTCTCTGTGTCTCTCTATGTGTTTCTCTGTGTCTCTGTCTCTGTATCTCTGTCTCTCTGTCTGTCTCTCTCTCTGTCTTTCTTTGTCTCTCTCTTTGTCTCTCTCTGTCTCTCTATGTCTCTCTCTCTGTATGTCTCTGTCTATCTCTGTTTCTCTCTCTGTATGTCTCAGTCTCTTTCACTCTGTCTCTGTCTCTCTCTGTGTCTCTCTGTGTATCTCTATGAGTCTCTTTGTGTCTCTGTCTCTCTATCTTTGTCTCTCTATGTCTCTATCTCTCTCTGTGTCTCTCTCTGTGTCTCTCTCTGTCTCTCTCTGTCTCTCTCTGTGTTTTTCTCTGTCTCTCTCTGTCTCTCTGTGTCTCTCATTGTCTCTCTATGTCTCTCTCTGTCTCTAACTCTGTCTCTCCCTGTTTATCTCCTGTCTCTCTCTGTCTCTCTCTGTGTCTCTCTATGTCTCTATCTGTTTCATGTGTCTCTCTCTCTGTCTCTCTTTGTCTCCCTATGTCTCCCTCCCTCTCTGTTTCTCTCTGTCTCTCTCAGTCTCTATCTCTGTCTCTCTCAGTCTCTCTCTGTCTCTCTCTGTCTCTCTGTGTGTCTCTCTCTGTCTCTGTCTCTGTCTATCTCTTTCTCTATCTCTGTCTCTCTCTGTCTCTCTATGTCTCTCTCTGTCTCTTTCTCTCTGTCTATCTCTGTCTCTCTCTCTGTCTCTCGCTGTCTCTATCTCTGTCTCTGTCTCTCTCTGTCTCTCTCATCTCTCTCTGTCTCTCTCTGTCTCTCTCTGTGTCTCTCTCTGTCTTCTCTGTCTCTCTCTCTGTCTCTCTCCTTCTCTCTCTGTGTCTCTCTCTGTCTCTCTCTCTGTCTCTCGCTGTCTCTCTCTCTGTCTCTGTCTCTCTCTGTCTCTCTCATCTCTCTCTGTCTCTCTCTGTCTCTCTCTGTGTCTCTCTCTGTCTTCTCTGTCTCTCTCTCTGTCTCTCTCCTTCTCTCTCTGTGTCTCTCTCTGTCTCTCTCTCTGTCTCTATCTGTCTCTCTCTTTGTCTCTCTCTGTCTACCTCTCTATCTCTCCCTGTGTCTCTCTCTGTGTCTCTCTATCACTCTCTCTGTATCTCTCTGTCTCTCTCTGTCTCTATCTCTGTTTCTCTCTGTTTCTCTCTTTGTCTCTGTCTCTAACTGTCCGTCTCTCTGTCTCTCTCAGTCACTCTCACTCTGTCTCTGTCTCTCTCTTTGTCTCTGTCTCTCTCTGTGTCTCTCTTGTGTATCTCTGTGTCTCTGTCACTCTATCTCTGTTTCTCTCTGTCTCTGTCTCCCTCTGTGTCTCCCTCTGTCTCTCATTGTCTCTCTCTGTCTCTCAGTCTCTCTCACTCTGTCTATGTCTCTATCTGTCTCTCTCTTTGTCTCTGTCTCTCTCTGTCTCTCTCTGTCTCTGTCTATCTCTCTCTCTGTCTCTCTCTTTCTCTCTCTGTCTCTCTCTTTGTCCCTCTCTGTCTAACTCTCTCTATATATCTCTCTGTGTCTCTCTCTCTGTCTATCACTCTCTCTGTCTCTCTTTCTGTCTCTCTCTGTTTCTATCTCTGTCTCTCTCTGTCTCTCTCTTAGTCTCTGTCACTCTCTGTTTGTCTCTCTGTCTCTCTCAGTTTCTCTCACTCTGTCTCTGTCTCTCTCTCTGTCTCTGTCTCTCTCTGTGTCTCTCTATGTGTTTCTCTGTGTCTCTGTCTCTGTATCTCTGTGTCTCTGTCTGTCTCTCTCTCTGTCTTTGTTTTTCTCTCTCTGTGTCTCTCTCTGACTCTCTATGTCTCTCTCTGTCTGTCTCTGTCTCTCTCTCTGTCTCTTTTCTGTCTCTTTCTGTCTCTCTCTCTGTCTCCCTCTTTCTCTTTCTCTGTCTCTTCCTCTGTCTATCTCTGTGTCTCTCTCTGTATCTCTCTCTGTCTCTCTCTGTCTCTGTCTTTCTCTCTGTTTCTCTCTTTGTCTCTCTCTGTCTCTCTCTCTGTGTTTCTCTCTGTATTTCTCAGTCATTCTCTTTGTCTCTGTCTCTCTCTCTGTCTCTCTCTGTCTCTATTTCTGTCTCTCTCTGTCTCTCTCTCTGTGTCTCTCTCTGTTTCTCCCAGTGTCTCTCCCCGTCTCTCTCTGTCTCTATCTCTGTCTCTCTCAGTGTCTCTCTTTCTCTCTCTCTGTCTCTCTCTGTCTCTATCTCTGTCTCTCTCTCTGTGTGTCTCTCTCTGTCTCTCTCTGTCTCTCTCTCTGTCTCTCTCTGTGTCTCTCTCTATCTCTCTTTGTGTCTCTCTCTGTCTCTCACTGTCTCTCTCTGTCTGCTACAGTCTCTCTCTGTCTCTCTCTGTGTCTCTCTGTGTCTCTCCATGTCTCTCTCTGTGTCTCTCTCTGTCTCTCTCTGTGTTTCTCTGTGTCTCTCTCTGTGTCTCTCTCTGTCTCTCTCTGTCTCTCTGCCTCTCTCTGATTCTCTCTGTCTCTCTGTCTGTTTCTGTCTGTTTCTGTCTCTCTCTATATATCTCTCTGTCTCTCTCTGTGTCTTTCTTTGTCTCACTCTGTCTCTGTCTCTTTCTGTCTCTCTCTCTGTCTCTCTCTCTCTGTCTCTCTCTGTCTCTCTCTGCTCTCTTTGTCTCTCTCTGTATGTCTCTGTTATCTCTGTCTCTCTCTGTCTCTCTGTCTCTCTCTCTGTCTCTCTGTGTTTCTCTCTGTGTCTTTCTCTGTCTCTCTCCGTCTCTCTCTCTGTCTCTCTCTGTCTTTCTCTGTCTCTCTTTGTCTCTCCCTCTTTGTCTCTTTTCTGTATCTATGTCTCTCTCTCTGTCTATCTCTGTCTCTCTCTGATTATCTCTGTCTCTCTCTGTGTCTCTCTGTGTCTCTCTCTGTCTCTCTGTTTCTCTCTCTGTCTCTCTCAGTCTCTATCTCTGTCTCTCTCAGTCTCTCTCTGTCTCTCTCTGTCTCTCTCTCTGTCTCTCTCTGTCTTCTCTGTCTCTCTCTCTGTCTCTCTCTGTCTCTCTCTTTGTCTCTCTTTGTCTACCTCTCTCTATCTCTCTCTGTGTCTCTCTCTGTGTCTCTCTATCACTCTCTCTGTCTCTCTCTCTGTCTCTCTCTGTCTCTATCTCTATCTCTCTCTGTTTCTGTATTTGTCTCTGTTTCTCTCTGTCGGTCTCTCTGTCTCTCTCA
>NW_028227295.1:1070000-1072500 GCF_978045245.1 Mus caroli
TGTCTCTGTCTCTGTATCTCTGTCTCTCTGTCTGTCTCTCTCTCTGTCTTTCTTTGTCTCTCTCTTTGTCTCTCTCTGTCTCTCTATGTCTCTCTCTCTGTATGTCTCTGTCTATCTCTGTTTCTCTCTCTGTATGTCTCAGTCTCTTTCACTCTGTCTCTGTCTCTCTCTGTGTCTCTCTGTGTATCTCTATGAGTCTCTTTGTGTCTCTGTCTCTCTATCTTTGTCTCTCTATGTCTCTATCTCTCTCTGTGTCTCTCTCTGTGTCTCTCTCTGTCTCTCTCTGTCTCTCTCTGTGTTTTTCTCTGTCTCTCTCTGTCTCTCTGTGTCTCTCATTGTCTCTCTATGTCTCTCTCTGTCTCTAACTCTGTCTCTCCCTGTTTATCTCCTGTCTCTCTCTGTCTCTCTCTGTGTCTCTCTATGTCTCTATCTGTTTCATGTGTCTCTCTCTCTGTCTCTCTTTGTCTCCCTATGTCTCCCTCCCTCTCTGTTTCTCTCTGTCTCTCTCAGTCTCTATCTCTGTCTCTCTCAGTCTCTCTCTGTCTCTCTCTGTCTCTCTGTGTGTCTCTCTCTGTCTCTGTCTCTGTCTATCTCTTTCTCTATCTCTGTCTCTCTCTGTCTCTCTATGTCTCTCTCTGTCTCTTTCTCTCTGTCTATCTCTGTCTCTCTCTCTGTCTCTCGCTGTCTCTATCTCTGTCTCTGTCTCTCTCTGTCTCTCTCATCTCTCTCTGTCTCTCTCTGTCTCTCTCTGTGTCTCTCTCTGTCTTCTCTGTCTCTCTCTCTGTCTCTCTCCTTCTCTCTCTGTGTCTCTCTCTGTCTCTCTCTCTGTCTCTCGCTGTCTCTCTCTCTGTCTCTGTCTCTCTCTGTCTCTCTCATCTCTCTCTGTCTCTCTCTGTCTCTCTCTGTGTCTCTCTCTGTCTTCTCTGTCTCTCTCTCTGTCTCTCTCCTTCTCTCTCTGTGTCTCTCTCTGTCTCTCTCTCTGTCTCTATCTGTCTCTCTCTTTGTCTCTCTCTGTCTACCTCTCTATCTCTCCCTGTGTCTCTCTCTGTGTCTCTCTATCACTCTCTCTGTATCTCTCTGTCTCTCTCTGTCTCTATCTCTGTTTCTCTCTGTTTCTCTCTTTGTCTCTGTCTCTAACTGTCCGTCTCTCTGTCTCTCTCAGTCACTCTCACTCTGTCTCTGTCTCTCTCTTTGTCTCTGTCTCTCTCTGTGTCTCTCTTGTGTATCTCTGTGTCTCTGTCACTCTATCTCTGTTTCTCTCTGTCTCTGTCTCCCTCTGTGTCTCCCTCTGTCTCTCATTGTCTCTCTCTGTCTCTCAGTCTCTCTCACTCTGTCTATGTCTCTATCTGTCTCTCTCTTTGTCTCTGTCTCTCTCTGTCTCTCTCTGTCTCTGTCTATCTCTCTCTCTGTCTCTCTCTGTCTCTCTCTTTGTCCCTCTCTGTCTAACTCTCTCTATATATCTCTCTGTGTCTCTCTCTCTGTCTATCACTCTCTCTGTCTCTCTTTCTGTCTCTCTCTGTTTCTATCTCTGTCTCTCTCTGTCTCTCTCTTAGTCTCTGTCGCTCTCTGTTTGTCTCTCTGTCTCTCTCAGTTTCTCTCACTCTGTCTCTGTCTCTCTCTCTGTCTCTGTCTCTCTCTGTGTCTCTCTATGTGTTTCTCTGTGTCTCTGTCTCTGTATCTCTGTGTCTCTGTCTGTCTCTCTCTCTGTCTTTGTTTTTCTCTCTCTGTGTCTCTCTCTGACTCTCTATGTCTCTCTCTGTCTGTCTCTGTCTCTCTCTCTGTCTCTTTTCTGTCTCTCTCTGTCTCTCTCTCTGTCTCCCTCTTTCTCTTTCTCTGTCTCTTCCTCTGTCTATCTCTGTGTCTCTCTCTGTATCTCTCTCTGTCTCTCTCTGTCTCTGTCTTTCTCTCTGTTTCTCTCTTTGTCTCTCTCTGTCTCTCTCTCTGTGTCTCTCTCTGTATTTCTCAGTCATTCTCTTTGTCTCTGTCTCTCTCTCTGTCTCTCTCTGTCTCTATTTCTGTCTCTCTCTGTCTCTCTCTCTCTGTCTCTCTCTGTTTCTCCCAGTGTCTCTCCCCGTCTCTCTCTGTCTCAATCTCTGTCTCTCTCAGTGTCTCTCTTTCTCTCTCTCTGTCTCTCTCTGTCTCTATCTCTGTCTCTCTCTCTCTGTGTCTCTCTCTGTCTCTCTCTGTCTCTCTCTCTGTCTCTCTCTGTGTCTCTTTCTATCTCCCTTTGTGTCTCTCTCTGTCTCTCACTGTCTCTCTCTGTCTGCTACAGTCTCTCTCTGTCTCTCTCTGTGTCTCTCTGTGTCTCTCCATGTCTCTCTCTGTGTCTCTCTCTGTCTCTCTCTGTGTTTCTCTGTGTCTCTCTCTGTGTCTCTCTCTGTCTCTCTCTGTCTCTCTCTCTGTCTCTCTCTGATTCTCTCTGTCTCTCTGTCTGTTTCTGTCTCTTTCTGTCTCTCTCTATATATCTCTCTGTCTCTCTCTGTGTCTTTCTTTGTCTCAC
>NW_028227295.1:1075000-1087500 GCF_978045245.1 Mus caroli
CTCTATGTGTTTCTCTGTGTCTCTGTCTCTGTATCTCTGTCTCTCTGTCTGTCTCTCTCTCTGTCTTTGTTTGTCTCTCTTTGTGTCTCTCTCTGTCTCTCTATGTCTCTCTCTCTGTATGTCTCTGTCTCTCTCTGTTTCTCTCTCTGTATGTCTCAGTCTCTTTCACTCTGTCTCTGTCTCTCTCTGTGTCTCTCTGTGTATCTCTATGAGTCTCTTTGTGCCTCTGTCTCTATATCTCTGTCTCTCTATGTCTCTGTCTCTCACTTTGTCTCTCTCTGTGTCTCTCTCTGTCTCTCTCTGTCTCTCTCTGTGTCTTTCTCTGTCTCTCTCTGTCTCTCTCTGTCTCTCATTTTCTCTCTCGGTCTCTCTCTGTCTCTCTCTGTCTCTCTGTGTGTCTCTCTCTGTCTCTCTCTGTCACTCTCGGTCTCTATCTCTGTCTCTCTCTGTCTCTCTATGTCTCTCTCTGTCTCTCTCTGTCTCTCTCTGTCTCCCTCTGTGTCTCTCTCTGTCTCTCATTGTCTCTCTCTGTCTCTCTGTCTCGCTCTGTCTCTCAGTCTCTCTCACTTTGTCTCTGTCTCTCTCTGTCTCTCTCTTTGTCTCTGTCTCTCTCTGTCTCTCTCTTTGTCTCTCTCTGTCTCTCTCTTTGTCCCTCTCTGTCTATCTCTCTCTCTATCTCTCTCTGTGTCTCTCTCTGTGTCTATCACTCTCTCTGTCTCTCTTTCTGTCTCTCTCTGTTTCTATCTCTGTCTCTCTCTGTCTCTCTCTTAGTCTCTGTCGCTCTCTGTTTGTCTCTCTGTCTCTCTCAGTCTCTCTCACTCTGTCTCTGTCTGTCTCTTTGTCTCTGTCTCTCTCTGTGTCTCTCTATGTGTTTCTCTGTGTCTCTGTCTCTGTATCTCTGTCTCTCTGTCTGTCTCTCTCTCTGTCTTTGTTTGTCTCTCTCTATGTCTCTCTCTGTCTCTCTATGTCTCTCTCTCTGTATGTCTCTGTCTCTGTCTGTTTCTCTCTCTGTATGTCTCAGTCTCTTTCACTCTGTCTCTGTCTCTCTCTGTGTCTCTGTGTGTATCTCTATGAGTCTCTTTGTGTCTTTGTCTCTCTATCTCTGTCTCTCTATGTCTCTGTCTCTCACTGTGTCTCTCTCTGTCTCTCTCTGTGTCTTTCTCTGTCTCTCTCTGTCTCTCTCTGTCTCTCATTGTCTGTCTCGGTCTCTCTCTGACTCTAACTCTGTCTCTCCCTGTTTATCTCCAGTCTCTCTCTGTCTCTCTCTGTGTCTCTCTATGTCTCTATCTGTTTCATGTGTCTCTCTCTCTGTCTCTCTTTGTCTCTCTCTTTCTCCCTCCCTCTCTGTATCTCTCTGTCTCTCTCAGTCTCTATCTCAGTCTCTCTCAGACTCTCTCTGTCTCTCTCTGTCTCTCTGTGTGTCTCTCTCTGTCTCTCTCTGTCTCTCTCTGTCTCTCTCTCTGTATCTCTCTCTCTGTCTCTCTCTGTGTCTCTCTCTGTCTCTCTCTGTGTCTCTCTGTGTCTCTTTCTCTCTATCTCTGTCTCTCTCTGTCTCTCTCTGTCTCTCTCAGTCTCTCTCTTTCTGTCTCTCTCTGTTTCTCTCTCTGTCTCTCTCTCTGTCTCTCTCTGTCTCTATCTCTTACTCTCTCTGTCTCTCTCTGTCTCTCTCTGTGTCTCTTTCTCTCTATCTCTGTCTATCTCTGTCTCTCTCTGTCTCTCTCAGTCTCTCTCTCTGTCTCTCTCTGTCTCTCTGTATCTCTCTCTGTCTCTCTCTGTGTCTCTCTCTGTCTCTCTCTGTGTCTCTATGTGTCTCTCTCTGTCTCTCTCTCTGTCTCTCTCCATCTTTCTCTGTTTCTTTCTTTGTGTCTCTCTGTCTCTCTCTCTGTCTCTCTCTGTCTCTATCTCTTACTCTCTATGTCTCTCTCTGTCTCACTCTGTGTCTCTTTCTCTCTCTATCTGTCTCTCTCTGTCTCTCTCTGTCTCTCTCGTCTCTCTCTGTCTCTCTCTCTGTCTCTCTCTCTGTCTCTCTCTGTCTCTCTATCTGTCTCTCTCTGTCTCTCTCTGTCTCTCTCTGTCTCTTTTCTGTCTCTATCTGTCTCTCTCTTTCTCTTTCTCTGTCTCTCCCTCTGTCTATCTCTGTGTCTCTCTCCGTATCTCTCTCTGTCTCTCTCTGTCTTTGTCTTTCTCTCTGTTTCTCTCTTTGTCTCTCTCTGTCTCTCTCTCTGTGTCTCTCTCTGTATTTCTCAGTCCTTCTCTTTGTCTCTGTCTCTCCCTCTGTCTCTCTCTGTCTCTTGCTCTGTCTCTATCTTTCTCTGTCTGTGTCTCTCCCTGTCTCTTTCTCTGTCTCTCTCTCTGTCTTTCTCTGTCTCTTTCTCTGTCTCTCTCTCTGTCTCTCTTTGTCTCTTTATCTGTCTCCCTCTGTCTCTCCCTGTCTCTCTCTCAGTCCCTCTCTGTCTCTCTCTGTGTCTCTCTCTATCTCTGTCTCTCTCTGTGTCTCTCTCTGTCTCTCTCTGTTTCTCTCTCTGTCTCTCTCTTTCTCTGTCTCTGTCTCTGTATCTCTCTCTGTCTCTCTCTTTGTCTCTCTGTCTCTCTCTGTCTTTCTCTGTCTCTCTCCCGTTGTCTCTTTTCTGTCTCTCTCTGTCTCTCTTTGTCTCTCTCAGTATCTCTCTGTCTCTCTCAGTCTCTCTCACTCTGTCTCTGTCTCTCTCTCTCTCTGTGTCTGTCTCCTTTTCTTTCTCTCTATCTGTCCTTCTCTGTCTTTCTCTGTCTCTTTCTTTCTCTGTCTCTCTTTGTGTCTCTCTCTGTCTCACTCTCTCTGTCTCTCTCTGTTTCTCTCTGTGTCTCTCTCTGTCTCTCTTCTCTCTTTGTCTCTCTGTATCACTATGCTCTCTTTCTGTAACTCTCTGTCTCTCTCTTTTGCTCTCTGTGTCTCTACCTGTCTCTCTCTGTCTCTATCTGTCTCTCTCGTCTCTCTCTGTCTCTCTCTCTGTCTCTCTCTGTGTCTCTGTGTTTCTCTCTCTGTCTCTCTCTCTGTCTCTTTTCTGTCTCTCTCTTTCTCTCTCTCTGTCTATCTCTCTGTCTCTCTCTTTCTCTTTCTCTGTCTCTCCCTCTGTCTCTCTCTGTGTCTCTCTCTGTATCTCTCTCTGTCTCTCTCTGTCTCTTTCTGTCCCTCTCTGTCTCTCTCTGTCTCTCTCTGACTGTCTCTGTCTCTATCTGTCTCTCTCTGTCTCTCTCTCTGTCTCTCTCTGTCTCTTGCTCTGTCTCTATCTTTCTCTCTCTGTGTCTCTCTCTGTCTCTTTCTCTGTCTCTCTCTCTGTCTCTCTGTCTCTTTCTCTGTCTCTCATTCTGTCTCTCTTTGTCTCTCTATGTCTCTCTCTCTGTATGTCTCTGTCTCTCTCTGTTTCTCTCTCTGTATGTCTCAGTCTCTTTCACTCTGTCTCTGTCTCTCTCTGTGTCTCTCTATGTCTCTATCTCTGTCTCTCTCTGTAAATCTCTCTGTCTCTCTCTCTGTGTCTCTCTGTCTCTCTCAGTCTCTCACTGTCTCTCTCTTCTCTCTTTGTCTCTCTCTCTGTATGTCTCTGTCTCTCTGTGTCTCTCGCTTTCTCTGTCTTACTCAGTCACTCCCTTTGTCTTTGTCTCTCTCTCTGTCTCTCTCTCTGTCTCTCTCTGTTTCTCTCTCTGTCTCTCTCTCTGTCTCTCTCTGTCTCTATCTCTTACTATCTCCTTCTCTCTCTGTCTCTCTCTGTCAATTTCTCTCTATCTCTGTCTCTCTCAGTCTCTCTCTGTCTCTCTCTGTCTCTCTCTCTCTCTGTCTCTCTCTGTCTCTCTCTCTGTATCTCTCTCTGTCTCTCTCTGTGTCTCTCTCTGTCTCTCTATGTCTCTCTGTGTCTCTCTCTGTCTCTCTCTGTCTCTCTCTGTGTCTCTCTCTGTCTCTCTATCTGTCTCTCTCTGTCTCTCTCTGTCTGTCTCTGTCTCTCTCTCTGTCTCTTTTCTGTCTCTCTCTGTCTCTCTCTCTGTCTCTCTCTTTCTCTTTCTCTGTCTCTCCCTCTATCTCTTTGTCTCTCTCTGTCTCTCTCTCTCTGTCTCTCTCTGTATTTCTCAGTCATTCTCTTTGTCTCGGTCTCTCTCTGTGACTCTCTCTGTCTCTATTTCTGTCTCTCTCTGTCTCTTACTGTCTTTCTCAGTCACTCCAATTGTCTCTCTCTCTCTAGGTCTCTCTCTATCTCTCTCTGTTTCTCTCTCTGTCTCTCTCTCTGTCTCTCTCTGTCTCTATCTCTTACTCTCACTGTCTCTCTCTGTGTCTCTTTTTCTCTATCTCTGTCTAACTCTGTCTCTCTCTGTCTCTCTGTGTCTCTGTCTCTCTCTCTGTCTCTCTCTGTCTCTCTCTCTGTATCTCTCTCTCTGTCTCTCTCTGTGTCTCTCTCTGTCTCTCTCTGTGTCTCTCTGTGTCTCTTTCTCTCTATCTCTGTCTATCTCTGTCTCTCTCTGTCTCTCTCAGTCTCTCTCTCTCTCTATCTCTCTCTGTTTCTCTCTCTGTCTCTCTCTCTGTCTCTCTCTGTCTCTATCTCTTACTCTCTCTGTCTCTCTCTGTCTCTGTCTCTCTCTGTCTCTGTCTCTCTCTGTCTCTCTCTGTCTCTCTCTCTGTATCTCTCTCTGTCTCTCTCTGTGTCTTTCTCTGTCTCTCTCTGTGTCTCTCTGTGTCTCTTTCTCTCTATCTCTGTCTATCTCTGTCTCTCTCTGTCTCTCTCAGTCTCTCTCTCTGTCTCTATCTCTTACTCTCTATGTCACTCTCTGTCTCTGTGTCTCTTTCTCTCTCTCTCTGTCTCTCTCTGTCTCTCTCTGTCTCTCTCGTCTCTCTCTGTCTCTCTCTCTGTCTCTCTCGTCTCTCTCTGTCTCTCTCTCTGTCTCTCTCTGTCTCTCTCTGTCTCTTTTCTGTCTCTCTCTGTCTCTCTCTCTGTCTCTCTCTTTCTCTTTCTCTATCTCTCCCTCTGTCTATCTCTGTGTCTCTCTCTGTATCTCTCTCTGTCTCTTTCTGTCTCTGTCTTTCTCTCTGTTTCTCTCTTTGTCTCTCTCTGTCTCTCTCTCTGTGTCTCTCTCTGTATTTCTCAGTCATTCTCTTTGTCTCAGTCTCTCTCTCTGTCTCTCTCTGTCTCTTGCTCTGTCTCTCTCTCTGTCTCTCTCTGTCTCTTTCTCTGTCTCTCTCTGTCTCTTTATCTGTCTCCCTGTCTCTCCCTGTCTCTCTCTCAGTCCCTCTCTGTCTCTCTCTGTGTCTCCCTGTGTCTCTCTCTATCTCTGTCTCTCTCTGTGTCTCTCTCTGTCTCTCTCTGTTTCTCTCTCTGTCTCTCTCTTTGTCTCTCTGTCTCTCTGTCTTTCTCTGTCTCTCTCCCTTTGTCTCTTTTCTGTCTCTCTCTGTCTCTCTTTGTCTCTCTCAGTATCTCTCTGTCTCTCTCAGTCTCTCTCACTCTGTCTCTCTCTCTCTGTGTCTGTCTCCTTTTCTTTCTCTCTATCTGTCCTTCTCTGTCTCTCTTTCTTTCTCTGTCTCTCTTTGTGTCTCTCTCTGTCTCACTCTCTCTGTCTCTCTCTGTTTCTCTCTGTGTCTCTCTCTGTCTCTCTTCTCTCTTTGTCTCTCTGTATCTCTATGCTCTCTTTGTGTAACTCTCTGTCTCTCTCTTTTGCTCTCTGTCTCTCTCTCTGTCTCTCTTTGTCTCTCTATGTCTCCCTCCCTCTCTGTATCTCTCTGTCTCTCTCAGTCTCTATCTCTGTCTCTCTCAGTCTCTCTCTGTCTCTCTCTGTCTCTCTGTGTGTCTCTCTCTGTCTCTCTCAATCTCTCTCTTTGTCTCTGTCTCTATCTGTCTCTCTCTTTGTCTCTCTCTGTCTCTCTCTTTGTCTCTCTCTGTCTAACTCTCTCTATATATCTCTCTGTGTCTCTCTCTGTGTCTATCACTCTCCCTGTCTCTCTCTCTGTCTCTCTCTTTCTCTTTCTCTGTCTCTCCCTCTGTCTCTCTCTTTCTCTTTCTCTGTCTCTCCCTCTGTCTCTCTCTGTTTGTCTCTCTGTCTCTCTCTCTGTCTCTCTCTTTCTCTTTCTCTGTCTCTCCCTCTGTCTATCTCTGTGTCTCTCTCTGTATCTCTCTCTGTCTCTCTCTGTCTCTGTCTTTCTCTCTGTTTCTCTCTTTGTCTCTCTCTGTCTCTCTCTCTGTGTCTCTCTCTGTATTTCTCAGTCATTCTCTTTGTCTTAGTCTCTCTCTCTGTCTCTCTCTGTCTCTTGCTCTGTCTCTCTATCTTTCTCTCTCTGTGTCTCTCTCTGTCTCTCTCTGTCTCTTTCTCTGTCTCTCTCTGTCTCTCTCTGTCTCTTTATCTGTCTCCCTCTGTCTCTTCCTGTCTCTCTTTCAGTCCCTCTCTGTCTCTCTCTGTGTCTCCCTGTGTCTCTCTCTATCTCTGTCTCTCTCTGTATCTCTCTCTGTCTCTCTCTGTTTCTCTCTCTGTCTCTCTCTGTCTCTGTCTCTGTCTCTCTCTCTGTCTCTCTCTTTGTCTCTCTGTCTCTCTGTCTTTCTCTGTCTCTCTCCCTTTGTCTCTTTTCTGTCTCTCTCTGTCTCTCTTTGTCTCTCTCAATATCTCTCTGTCTCTCTCAGTCTCTCTCACTCTGTCTCTGTCTCTCTCTCTCTCTGTGTCTGTCTCCTTTTCTTTCTCTCTATCTGTCCTTCTCTGTCATTCTCTGTCTCTCTCTTTCTTTCTCTGTCTCTCTTTGTGTCTCTCTCTGTCTAACTCTCTCTGTCTCTCTCTGTTTCTCTGTGTGTCTCTCTGTCTCTCTTCTCTCTTTGTCTCTCTGTATCTCTATGCTCTCTTTGTGTAACTCTCTGTCTCTCTCTTTTGCTCTCTGTCTCTCTCTGTTTCTCTTTGTCTCTCTATGTCTCCCTCCCTCTCTGTATCTCTCTGTCTCTCTCAGTCTCTATCTCTGTCTCTCTCAGTCTCTCTCTGTCTCTCTCTGTCTCTGTGTGTGTCTCTCTCTGTCTCTCTCTATCTCTCTCTTTGTCTCTGTCTCTATCTGTCTCTCTCTTTGTCTCTCTCTGTCTCTCTCTTTGTCTCTCTCTGTCTAACTCTCTCTCTATCTCTCTCTGTGTCTCTCTCTGTGTCTATCACTCTCTCTGTCTCTCTCTATGTCTCTCTCTTTCTCTTTCTCTGTCTCTCCCTCTGTCTCTCTCTTTCTCTTTCTCTGTCTCTCCCTCTGTCTCTCTCTGTTTGTCTCTCTGTCTCTCTCTCTGTCTCTCTCTTTCTCTTACTCTGTCTCTCCCTCTGTCTATCTCTGTGTCTCTCTTTGTATCTCTCTCTGTCTCTCTCTGTCTCTGTCTTTCTCTCTGTTTCTCTCTTTGTCTCTCTCTGTCTCTCTCTCTGTGTCTCTCTCTGTATTTCTCAGTCATTCTCTTTGTCTCAGTCTCTCTCTCTGTCTCTCTCTGTCTCTTGCTCTGTCTCTCTATCTTTCTCTCTCTGTCTGTCTCTGTCTCTCTCTCTGTCTCTTTTCTGTCTCTCTCTGTCTCTCTCTCTGTCTCTCTCTTTCTCTTTCTCTGTCTCTCCCTCTATCTCTTTGTCTCTCTCTGTCTCTCTCTCTCTCTGTCTCTCTCTGTATTTCTCAGTCATTCTCTTTGTCTCTGTCTCTCTCTGGGACGATCTCTGTCTCTATTTCTGTCTCTCTCTGTCTCTCTCTGTCTTTCTCAGTCACTCCCTTTGTCTCTGTCTCTCTCTGTCTCTCTCTGTCTCTCTCTGTTTCTCTCTCTGTCTCTCTCTCTGTCTCTCTCTGTCTCTCTCTGTCTCTCTGTGTGTCTCTTTTTCTCTATCTCTGTCTAACTCTGTCTCTCTCTGTCTCTCTCTGTCTCTGTCTCTCTCTCTGTCTCTCTCTGTGTCTCTCTCTGTCTCTCTCTGTGTCTCTCTGTGCTCTTTCTCTCTATCTCTGTCTATCTCTGTCTCTCTCTGTCTCTCTCAGTCTCTCTCTCTCTCTGTCTCTCTCTGTCTCTATCTCTTACTCTCTCTGTCTCTCTCTCTGTCTCTCTCTGTGTCTCTCTCGGTCTCTCTATCTGTCTCTCTCTGTCTCTCTCTTTGTCTCTCTCTGTCTAACTCTCTCTCTATCTCTCTCTGTGTCTCTCTCTGTGTCTATCACTCTCTCTGTCTCTCTCTATGTCTCTCTCTTTCTCTTTCTCTGTCTCTCCCTCTGTCTATCTCTGTCTCTTTTTCTATCTCTCTCTCTGTCTCTCTCTGTCTCTTTCTCTGTCTCTCTCTCTGTCTCTCTCTGTCTCTTTATCTGTCTCCCTCTGTCTCTCCCTGTCTCTCTCTCAGTCCCTCTCTGTCTCTCTCTGTGTGTCCCTGTGTCTCTCTCTATCTCTGTCTCTCTCTGTGTCTCTCTCTGTCTCTCTCTGTTTCTCTCTCTGTCTCTCTCTGTCTCTGTCTCTGTCTCTCTCTCTCTCTCTGTCTCTCTCTTTGTCTCTCTGTCTCTCTGTTTTTCTCTGTCTCTCTCCCTTTGTCTCTTTTCTGTCTCTCTCTGTCTCACTTTGTCTCTCTCAGTATCTCTCTGTCTCTCTCAGTCTCTCTCACTCTGTCTCTGTCTCTCTCTCTGTGTCTGTCTCCTTTTCTTTCTCTCTATCTGTCCTTCTCTGTCTTTCTCTGTCTCTCTCTTTCTTTCTCTGTCTCTCTTTGTGTCTCTCTCTGTCTCACTCTCTCTGTCTCTCTCTGTTTCTATCTGTGTCTCTCTCTGTCTCTCTTCTCTCTTTGTCTCTCTGTATCTCTATGCTCTCTTTGTGTAACTCTCTGTCTCTCTCTTTTGCTCTCTGTCTCTCTCTCTGTCTCTCTTTGTCTCTCTATGTCTCCCTCCCTCTCTGTATCTCTCTGTCTCTCTCAGTCTCTATCTCTGTCTCTCTCAGTCTCTCTCTGTCTCTCTCTGTCTCTCTGTGTGTCTCTCTCTGTCTCTCTCAATCTCTCTCTTTGTCTCTGTCTCTATCTGTCTCTCTCTTTGTCTCTCTCTGTCTCTCTCTTTGTCTCTCTCTGTCTAACTCTCTCTATATATCTCTCTGTGTCTCTCTCTGTGTCTATCACTCTCTCTGTCTCTCTCTCTGTCTCTCTCTTTCTCTTTCTCTGTCTCTCCCTCTGTCTCTCTCTTTCACTTTCTCTGTCTCTCCCTCTGTCTCTCTCTGTTTGTCTCTCTGTCTCTCTCTGTCTCTCTCTTTCTCTTTCTCTGTCTCTCCCTCTGTCTATCTCTGTGTCTCTCTCTGTATCTCTCTCTGTCTCTCTCTGTTTCTGTCTTTCTCTCTGTTTCTCTCTTTGTCTCTCTCTGTCTCTCTCTCTGTGTCTCTCTCTGTATTTCTCAGTCATTCTCTTTGTCTTAGTCTCTCTCTCTCTGTCTCTCTCTGTCTCTTGCTCTGTCTCTCTATCTTTCTCTCTCTGTGTCTCTCTCTGTCTCTTTCTCTGTCTCTCTCTCTGTCTCTCTCTGTCTCTTTCTCTGTCTCTCTCTGTCTCTCTCTGTCTCTTTATCTGTCTCCCTCTGTCTCTCCCTGTCTCTCTCTCAGTCCCTCTCTGTCTCTCTCTGTGTCTCCCTGTGTCTCTCTCTATCTCTGTCTCTCTCTGTGTCTCTATCTGTCTCTCTCTGTTTCTCTCTCTGTCTCTCTCTGTCTCTGTCTCTGTCTCTCTCTCTCTCTGTCTCTCTCTTTGTCTCTCTGTCTCTCTGTTTTTCTCTGTCTCTCTCCCTTTGTCTCTTTTCTGTCTCTCTCTGTCTCTCTTTTTCTCTCTCAGTATCTCTCTGTCTCTCTCAGTCTTTCTCACTCTGTCTCTGTCTCTCTCTCTCTCTCTGTCTGTCTCCTTTTCTTTCTCTCTATCTGTCCTTCATGTCTTTCTCTGTCTCTCTCTTTCTTTCTCTGTCTCTCTTTGTGTCTCTCTCTGTCTCACTCTCTCCGTCTCTCTCTGTTTCTCTCTGTGTCTCTCTCTGTCTCTTTTCTCTCTTTGTCTCTCTGTATCTCTATGCTCTCTTTGTGTAACTCTCTGTCTCTCTCTTTTGCTCTCTGTCTCTCTCTCTGTCTCTCTTTGTCTCTCTATGTCTCCCTCCCTCTCTGTATCTCTCTGTCTCTCTCAGTCTCTATCTCTGTCTCTCTCAGTCTCTCTCTGTCTCTCTCTGTCTCTATCTGTCTCTCTCTGTCTCTCTCTGTTTCTCTCTTTGTCTCTCTCTGTCTAACTCTCTCTCTATCTCTCTCTGTGTCTCTCTCTGTGTCTATCACTCTCTCTGTCTCTCTATGTCTCTCTCTTTCTCTTTCTGTCTCTCCCTCTGTCTCTCTCTTTCTCTTTCTCTGTCTCTCCCTCTGTCTCTCTCTGTTTGTCTCTCTGTCTCTCTCTCTGTCTCTCTCTTTCTCTTTCTCTGTCTCTCCCTCTGTCTATCTCTGTGTCTCTCTCTGTATCTCTCTCTGTCTCTCTCTGTCTCTGTCTTTCTCTCTGTTTCTCTCTTTCTCTCTCTCTGTCTCTCTCTCTGTGTCTCTCTCTGTATTTCTCAGTCATTCTCTTTGTCTTAGTCTCTCTCTCTGTCTCTCTCTGTGTCTCCCTGTGTCTCTCTCTATCTCTGTCTCTCTCTGTATCTCTCTCTGTCTCTCTCTGTTTCTCTCTCTGTCTCTCTCTGTCTCTGTCTCTGTCTCTCTCTCTGTCTCTCTCTTTGTCTCTCTGTCTCTCTGTCTTTCTCTGTCTCTCTCCCTTTGTCTCTTTTCTGTCTCTCTCTGTCTCTCTTTGTCTCTCTCAATATCTCTCTGTCTCTCTCAGTCTCTCTCACTCTGTCTCTGTCTCTCTCTCTCTCTGTGTCTGTCTCCTTTTCTTTCTCTCTATCTGTCCTTCTCTGTCATTCTCTGTCTCTCTGTATCTCTCTCTGTCTCTCTCTGTGTCTCTCTCTGTCTCTCTCTGTGTCTCTATGTGTCTCTCTCTGTCTCTCTCTCTGTCTCTCTCTGTCTTTCTCTGTCTCTCTTTGTCTCTCCCTCTTTGTCTCTTTTCTGTATCTATGTCTCTCTCTCTGTCTATCTCTGTCTCTCTCTGATTATCTCTGTCTCTCTCTGTGTCTCTCTGTGTCTCTCTCTGTCTCTCTGTCTTTCTCTCTGTCTCTCTCAGTCTCTATCTCTGTCTCTCTCAGTCTCTCTCTGTCTCTCTCTGTCTCTCTCTCTGTCTCTCTCTGTCATCTCTGTCTCTCTCTCTGTCTCTCTCTGTCTCTCTCTTTGTCTCTCTTTGTCTACCTCTCTCTCTATCTCTCTCTGTGTCTCTCTCTGTGTCTCTCTATCACTCTCTCTGTCTCTCTCTCTGTCTCTCTCTGTCTCTATCTCTATCTCTCTCTGTTTCTGTATTTGTCTCTGTTTCTCTCTGTCGGTCTCTCTGTCTCTCTCAGTCACTCTCACTCTGTCTCTGTCTCTCTCTTTGTCTCTGTCTCTCTCTGTGTCTCTCTTGTGTATCTCTGTGTCTCTGTCTCTATCTCTCTTTCTCTGTCTCTCTCTGTCTCTCTCTTTGTCTCTGTCTCTCTCTGTCTCTCTCTTTGTCTCTCTCTGTCTCTCTCTTGTCCCTCTCTGTCTACCTCTCTCTCTATCTATCTGTGTATCTCTCTGTGTCTATCACTCTCTCTGTCTCTCTTTCTGTCTCTCTCTGTTTCTATCTCTGTCTCTCTCTGTCTCTCTCTTAGTCTCTGTCGCTCTCTGTTTGTCTCTCTGTCTCTCTCAGTATCTCTCACTCTGTCTCTGTCTCTCTCTTTGTCTTTGTCTCTCTCTGTGTCTCTCTATGTGTTTCTCTGTGTCTCTGTCTCTGTATCTCTGTCTCTCTGTCTGTCTCTCTCTCTCTGTCTTTCTTTGTCTCTCTCTGTGTCTCTCTCTGTCTCTCTATGTCTCTCTCTCTGTATGTCTCTGTCTCTCTCTGTTTCTCTCTCTGTATGTCTCAGTCTCTTTCACTCTGTCTCTTTCTCTCTCTGTGTCTCTCTGTGTATCTCTATGAGTCTCTTTGTGTCTCTGTCTCTCTATCTCTGTCTCTCTATGTCTCTGTCTCTCTCTGTGTCTCTCTCTGTGTCTCTCTCTGTCTCTCTCTGTGTTTTTCTCTGTCTCTCTCTGTCTCTCTCTGTCTCTCTCTGTCTCTCATTGTCTCTCTCGGTCTCTCTCTGTCTCTAACTCTGTCTCTCCCTGTTTATCTCCTGTCTCTCTCTGTCTCTCTCTGTGTCTCTCTGTCTCTATCTGTTTCATGTGTCTCTCTCTCTGTCTCTCTTTGTCTCCCTATGTCTCCCTCCCTCTCTGTATCTCTCTGTCTCTCTCAGTCTCTATCTCTGTCTCTCAGTCTCTCTCTGTCTCTCTGTGTGTCTCTCTCTGTCTCTGTCTATCTCTTTCTCTATATCTGTCTATCTCTGTCTCTCTCTGTCTCTCGCTGTCTCTATCTCTGTCTCTCTCTGTCTCTGTCTGTCTCTCTCATCTCTCTCTGTCTCTCTCTGTCTCTCTCTGTGTCTCTCTCTGTCTTCTCTGTCT
>NW_028227295.1:1090000-1107500 GCF_978045245.1 Mus caroli
TGTGTCTCTCTCTGTCTCTCTCTCTGTCTCTCTCCATCTTTCTCTGTTTCTTTCTTTGTGTCTCTCTGTCTCTCTCTCTGTCTCTCTCTGTCTCTATCTCTTACTCTCTATGTCTCTCTCTGTCTCACTCTGTGTCTCTTTCTCTCTCTATCTGTCTCTCTCTGTCTCTCTCTGTCTCTCTCGTCTCTCTCTGTCTCTCTCTCTGTCTCTCTCTCTGTCTCTCTCTGTCTCTCTATCTGTCTCTCTCTGTCTCTCTCTGTCTCTCTCTGTCTCTTTTCTGTCTCTATCTGTCTCTCTCTTTCTCTTTCTCTGTCTCTCCCTCTGTCTATCTCTGTGTCTCTCTCCGTATCTCTCTCTGTCTCTCTCTGTCTTTGTCTTTCTCTCTGTTTCTCTCTTTGTCTCTCTCTGTCTCTCTCTCTGTGTCTCTCTCTGTATTTCTCAGTCCTTCTCTTTGTCTCTGTCTCTCCCTCTGTCTCTCTCTGTCTCTTGCTCTGTCTCTATCTTTCTCTGTCTGTGTCTCTCCCTGTCTCTTTCTCTGTCTCTCTCTCTGTCTTTCTCTGTCTCTTTCTCTGTCTCTCTCTCTGTCTCTCTTTGTCTCTTTATCTGTCTCCCTCTGTCTCTCCCTGTCTCTCTCTCAGTCCCTCTCTGTCTCTCTCTGTGTCTCTCTCTATCTCTGTCTCTCTCTGTGTCTCTCTCTGTCTCTCTCTGTTTCTCTCTCTGTCTCTCTCTTTCTCTGTCTCTGTCTCTGTATCTCTCTCTGTCTCTCTCTTTGTCTCTCTGTCTCTCTCTGTCTTTCTCTGTCTCTCTCCCGTTGTCTCTTTTCTGTCTCTCTCTGTCTCTCTTTGTCTCTCTCAGTATCTCTCTGTCTCTCTCAGTCTCTCTCACTCTGTCTCTGTCTCTCTCTCTCTCTGTGTCTGTCTCCTTTTCTTTCTCTCTATCTGTCCTTCTCTGTCTTTCTCTGTCTCTTTCTTTCTCTGTCTCTCTTTGTGTCTCTCTCTGTCTCACTCTCTCTGTCTCTCTCTGTTTCTCTCTGTGTCTCTCTCTGTCTCTCTTCTCTCTTTGTCTCTCTGTATCACTATGCTCTCTTTCTGTAACTCTCTGTCTCTCTCTTTTGCTCTCTGTGTCTCTACCTGTCTCTCTCTGTCTCTATCTGTCTCTCTCGTCTCTCTCTGTCTCTCTCTCTGTCTCTCTCTGTGTCTCTGTGTTTCTCTCTCTGTCTCTCTCTCTGTCTCTTTTCTGTCTCTCTCTTTCTCTCTCTCTGTCTATCTCTCTGTCTCTCTCTTTCTCTTTCTCTGTCTCTCCCTCTGTCTCTCTCTGTGTCTCTCTCTGTATCTCTCTCTGTCTCTCTCTGTCTCTTTCTGTCCCTCTCTGTCTCTCTCTGTCTCTCTCTGACTGTCTCTGTCTCTATCTGTCTCTCTCTGTCTCTCTCTCTGTCTCTCTCTGTCTCTTGCTCTGTCTCTATCTTTCTCTCTCTGTGTCTCTCTCTGTCTCTTTCTCTGTCTCTCTCTCTGTCTCTCTGTCTCTTTCTCTGTCTCTCATTCTGTCTCTCTTTGTCTCTCTATGTCTCTCTCTCTGTATGTCTCTGTCTCTCTCTGTTTCTCTCTCTGTATGTCTCAGTCTCTTTCACTCTGTCTCTGTCTCTCTCTGTGTCTCTCTATGTCTCTATCTCTGTCTCTCTCTGTAAATCTCTCTGTCTCTCTCTCTGTGTCTCTCTGTCTCTCTCAGTCTCTCACTGTCTCTCTCTTCTCTCTTTGTCTCTCTCTCTGTATGTCTCTGTCTCTCTGTGTCTCTCGCTTTCTCTGTCTTACTCAGTCACTCCCTTTGTCTTTGTCTCTCTCTCTGTCTCTCTCTCTGTCTCTCTCTGTTTCTCTCTCTGTCTCTCTCTCTGTCTCTCTCTGTCTCTATCTCTTACTATCTCCTTCTCTCTCTGTCTCTCTCTGTCAATTTCTCTCTATCTCTGTCTCTCTCAGTCTCTCTCTGTCTCTCTCTGTCTCTCTCTCTCTCTGTCTCTCTCTGTCTCTCTCTCTGTATCTCTCTCTGTCTCTCTCTGTGTCTCTCTCTGTCTCTCTATGTCTCTCTGTGTCTCTCTCTGTCTCTCTCTGTCTCTCTCTGTGTCTCTCTCTGTCTCTCTATCTGTCTCTCTCTGTCTCTCTCTGTCTGTCTCTGTCTCTCTCTCTGTCTCTTTTCTGTCTCTCTCTGTCTCTCTCTCTGTCTCTCTCTTTCTCTTTCTCTGTCTCTCCCTCTATCTCTTTGTCTCTCTCTGTCTCTCTCTCTCTGTCTCTCTCTGTATTTCTCAGTCATTCTCTTTGTCTCGGTCTCTCTCTGTGACTCTCTCTGTCTCTATTTCTGTCTCTCTCTGTCTCTTACTGTCTTTCTCAGTCACTCCAATTGTCTCTCTCTCTCTAGGTCTCTCTCTATCTCTCTCTGTTTCTCTCTCTGTCTCTCTCTCTGTCTCTCTCTGTCTCTATCTCTTACTCTCACTGTCTCTCTCTGTGTCTCTTTTTCTCTATCTCTGTCTAACTCTGTCTCTCTCTGTCTCTCTGTGTCTCTGTCTCTCTCTCTGTCTCTCTCTGTCTCTCTCTCTGTATCTCTCTCTCTGTCTCTCTCTGTGTCTCTCTCTGTCTCTCTCTGTGTCTCTCTGTGTCTCTTTCTCTCTATCTCTGTCTATCTCTGTCTCTCTCTGTCTCTCTCAGTCTCTCTCTCTCTCTATCTCTCTCTGTTTCTCTCTCTGTCTCTCTCTCTGTCTCTCTCTGTCTCTATCTCTTACTCTCTCTGTCTCTCTCTGTCTCTGTCTCTCTCTGTCTCTGTCTCTCTCTGTCTCTCTCTGTCTCTCTCTCTGTATCTCTCTCTGTCTCTCTCTGTGTCTTTCTCTGTCTCTCTCTGTGTCTCTCTGTGTCTCTTTCTCTCTATCTCTGTCTATCTCTGTCTCTCTCTGTCTCTCTCAGTCTCTCTCTCTGTCTCTATCTCTTACTCTCTATGTCACTCTCTGTCTCTGTGTCTCTTTCTCTCTCTCTCTGTCTCTCTCTGTCTCTCTCTGTCTCTCTCGTCTCTCTCTGTCTCTCTCTCTGTCTCTCTCGTCTCTCTCTGTCTCTCTCTCTGTCTCTCTCTGTCTCTCTCTGTCTCTTTTCTGTCTCTCTCTGTCTCTCTCTCTGTCTCTCTCTTTCTCTTTCTCTATCTCTCCCTCTGTCTATCTCTGTGTCTCTCTCTGTATCTCTCTCTGTCTCTTTCTGTCTCTGTCTTTCTCTCTGTTTCTCTCTTTGTCTCTCTCTGTCTCTCTCTCTGTGTCTCTCTCTGTATTTCTCAGTCATTCTCTTTGTCTCAGTCTCTCTCTCTGTCTCTCTCTGTCTCTTGCTCTGTCTCTCTCTCTGTCTCTCTCTGTCTCTTTCTCTGTCTCTCTCTGTCTCTTTATCTGTCTCCCTGTCTCTCCCTGTCTCTCTCTCAGTCCCTCTCTGTCTCTCTCTGTGTCTCCCTGTGTCTCTCTCTATCTCTGTCTCTCTCTGTGTCTCTCTCTGTCTCTCTCTGTTTCTCTCTCTGTCTCTCTCTTTGTCTCTCTGTCTCTCTGTCTTTCTCTGTCTCTCTCCCTTTGTCTCTTTTCTGTCTCTCTCTGTCTCTCTTTGTCTCTCTCAGTATCTCTCTGTCTCTCTCAGTCTCTCTCACTCTGTCTCTCTCTCTCTGTGTCTGTCTCCTTTTCTTTCTCTCTATCTGTCCTTCTCTGTCTCTCTTTCTTTCTCTGTCTCTCTTTGTGTCTCTCTCTGTCTCACTCTCTCTGTCTCTCTCTGTTTCTCTCTGTGTCTCTCTCTGTCTCTCTTCTCTCTTTGTCTCTCTGTATCTCTATGCTCTCTTTGTGTAACTCTCTGTCTCTCTCTTTTGCTCTCTGTCTCTCTCTCTGTCTCTCTTTGTCTCTCTATGTCTCCCTCCCTCTCTGTATCTCTCTGTCTCTCTCAGTCTCTATCTCTGTCTCTCTCAGTCTCTCTCTGTCTCTCTCTGTCTCTCTGTGTGTCTCTCTCTGTCTCTCTCAATCTCTCTCTTTGTCTCTGTCTCTATCTGTCTCTCTCTTTGTCTCTCTCTGTCTCTCTCTTTGTCTCTCTCTGTCTAACTCTCTCTATATATCTCTCTGTGTCTCTCTCTGTGTCTATCACTCTCCCTGTCTCTCTCTCTGTCTCTCTCTTTCTCTTTCTCTGTCTCTCCCTCTGTCTCTCTCTTTCTCTTTCTCTGTCTCTCCCTCTGTCTCTCTCTGTTTGTCTCTCTGTCTCTCTCTCTGTCTCTCTCTTTCTCTTTCTCTGTCTCTCCCTCTGTCTATCTCTGTGTCTCTCTCTGTATCTCTCTCTGTCTCTCTCTGTCTCTGTCTTTCTCTCTGTTTCTCTCTTTGTCTCTCTCTGTCTCTCTCTCTGTGTCTCTCTCTGTATTTCTCAGTCATTCTCTTTGTCTTAGTCTCTCTCTCTGTCTCTCTCTGTCTCTTGCTCTGTCTCTCTATCTTTCTCTCTCTGTGTCTCTCTCTGTCTCTCTCTGTCTCTTTCTCTGTCTCTCTCTGTCTCTCTCTGTCTCTTTATCTGTCTCCCTCTGTCTCTTCCTGTCTCTCTTTCAGTCCCTCTCTGTCTCTCTCTGTGTCTCCCTGTGTCTCTCTCTATCTCTGTCTCTCTCTGTATCTCTCTCTGTCTCTCTCTGTTTCTCTCTCTGTCTCTCTCTGTCTCTGTCTCTGTCTCTCTCTCTGTCTCTCTCTTTGTCTCTCTGTCTCTCTGTCTTTCTCTGTCTCTCTCCCTTTGTCTCTTTTCTGTCTCTCTCTGTCTCTCTTTGTCTCTCTCAATATCTCTCTGTCTCTCTCAGTCTCTCTCACTCTGTCTCTGTCTCTCTCTCTCTCTGTGTCTGTCTCCTTTTCTTTCTCTCTATCTGTCCTTCTCTGTCATTCTCTGTCTCTCTCTTTCTTTCTCTGTCTCTCTTTGTGTCTCTCTCTGTCTAACTCTCTCTGTCTCTCTCTGTTTCTCTGTGTGTCTCTCTGTCTCTCTTCTCTCTTTGTCTCTCTGTATCTCTATGCTCTCTTTGTGTAACTCTCTGTCTCTCTCTTTTGCTCTCTGTCTCTCTCTGTTTCTCTTTGTCTCTCTATGTCTCCCTCCCTCTCTGTATCTCTCTGTCTCTCTCAGTCTCTATCTCTGTCTCTCTCAGTCTCTCTCTGTCTCTCTCTGTCTCTGTGTGTGTCTCTCTCTGTCTCTCTCTATCTCTCTCTTTGTCTCTGTCTCTATCTGTCTCTCTCTTTGTCTCTCTCTGTCTCTCTCTTTGTCTCTCTCTGTCTAACTCTCTCTCTATCTCTCTCTGTGTCTCTCTCTGTGTCTATCACTCTCTCTGTCTCTCTCTATGTCTCTCTCTTTCTCTTTCTCTGTCTCTCCCTCTGTCTCTCTCTTTCTCTTTCTCTGTCTCTCCCTCTGTCTCTCTCTGTTTGTCTCTCTGTCTCTCTCTCTGTCTCTCTCTTTCTCTTACTCTGTCTCTCCCTCTGTCTATCTCTGTGTCTCTCTTTGTATCTCTCTCTGTCTCTCTCTGTCTCTGTCTTTCTCTCTGTTTCTCTCTTTGTCTCTCTCTGTCTCTCTCTCTGTGTCTCTCTCTGTATTTCTCAGTCATTCTCTTTGTCTCAGTCTCTCTCTCTGTCTCTCTCTGTCTCTTGCTCTGTCTCTCTATCTTTCTCTCTCTGTCTGTCTCTGTCTCTCTCTGTCTCTTTTCTGTCTCTCTCTGTCTCTCTCTCTGTCTCTCTCTTTCTCTTTCTCTGTCTCTCCCTCTATCTCTTTGTCTCTCTCTGTCTCTCTCTCTCTCTGTCTCTCTCTGTATTTCTCAGTCATTCTCTTTGTCTCTGTCTCTCTCTGGGACGATCTCTGTCTCTATTTCTGTCTCTCTCTGTCTCTCTCTGTCTTTCTCAGTCACTCCCTTTGTCTCTGTCTCTCTCTGTCTCTCTCTGTCTCTCTCTGTTTCTCTCTCTGTCTCTCTCTCTGTCTCTCTCTGTCTCTCTCTGTCTCTCTGTGTGTCTCTTTTTCTCTATCTCTGTCTAACTCTGTCTCTCTCTGTCTCTCTCTGTCTCTGTCTCTCTCTCTGTCTCTCTCTGTGTCTCTCTCTGTCTCTCTCTGTGTCTCTCTGTGCTCTTTCTCTCTATCTCTGTCTATCTCTGTCTCTCTCTGTCTCTCTCAGTCTCTCTCTCTCTCTGTCTCTCTCTGTCTCTATCTCTTACTCTCTCTGTCTCTCTCTCTGTCTCTCTCTGTGTCTCTCTCGGTCTCTCTATCTGTCTCTCTCTGTCTCTCTCTTTGTCTCTCTCTGTCTAACTCTCTCTCTATCTCTCTCTGTGTCTCTCTCTGTGTCTATCACTCTCTCTGTCTCTCTCTATGTCTCTCTCTTTCTCTTTCTCTGTCTCTCCCTCTGTCTATCTCTGTCTCTTTTTCTATCTCTCTCTCTGTCTCTCTCTGTCTCTTTCTCTGTCTCTCTCTCTGTCTCTCTCTGTCTCTTTATCTGTCTCCCTCTGTCTCTCCCTGTCTCTCTCTCAGTCCCTCTCTGTCTCTCTCTGTGTGTCCCTGTGTCTCTCTCTATCTCTGTCTCTCTCTGTGTCTCTCTCTGTCTCTCTCTGTTTCTCTCTCTGTCTCTCTCTGTCTCTGTCTCTGTCTCTCTCTCTCTCTCTGTCTCTCTCTTTGTCTCTCTGTCTCTCTGTTTTTCTCTGTCTCTCTCCCTTTGTCTCTTTTCTGTCTCTCTCTGTCTCACTTTGTCTCTCTCAGTATCTCTCTGTCTCTCTCAGTCTCTCTCACTCTGTCTCTGTCTCTCTCTCTGTGTCTGTCTCCTTTTCTTTCTCTCTATCTGTCCTTCTCTGTCTTTCTCTGTCTCTCTCTTTCTTTCTCTGTCTCTCTTTGTGTCTCTCTCTGTCTCACTCTCTCTGTCTCTCTCTGTTTCTATCTGTGTCTCTCTCTGTCTCTCTTCTCTCTTTGTCTCTCTGTATCTCTATGCTCTCTTTGTGTAACTCTCTGTCTCTCTCTTTTGCTCTCTGTCTCTCTCTCTGTCTCTCTTTGTCTCTCTATGTCTCCCTCCCTCTCTGTATCTCTCTGTCTCTCTCAGTCTCTATCTCTGTCTCTCTCAGTCTCTCTCTGTCTCTCTCTGTCTCTCTGTGTGTCTCTCTCTGTCTCTCTCAATCTCTCTCTTTGTCTCTGTCTCTATCTGTCTCTCTCTTTGTCTCTCTCTGTCTCTCTCTTTGTCTCTCTCTGTCTAACTCTCTCTATATATCTCTCTGTGTCTCTCTCTGTGTCTATCACTCTCTCTGTCTCTCTCTCTGTCTCTCTCTTTCTCTTTCTCTGTCTCTCCCTCTGTCTCTCTCTTTCACTTTCTCTGTCTCTCCCTCTGTCTCTCTCTGTTTGTCTCTCTGTCTCTCTCTGTCTCTCTCTTTCTCTTTCTCTGTCTCTCCCTCTGTCTATCTCTGTGTCTCTCTCTGTATCTCTCTCTGTCTCTCTCTGTTTCTGTCTTTCTCTCTGTTTCTCTCTTTGTCTCTCTCTGTCTCTCTCTCTGTGTCTCTCTCTGTATTTCTCAGTCATTCTCTTTGTCTTAGTCTCTCTCTCTCTGTCTCTCTCTGTCTCTTGCTCTGTCTCTCTATCTTTCTCTCTCTGTGTCTCTCTCTGTCTCTTTCTCTGTCTCTCTCTCTGTCTCTCTCTGTCTCTTTCTCTGTCTCTCTCTGTCTCTCTCTGTCTCTTTATCTGTCTCCCTCTGTCTCTCCCTGTCTCTCTCTCAGTCCCTCTCTGTCTCTCTCTGTGTCTCCCTGTGTCTCTCTCTATCTCTGTCTCTCTCTGTGTCTCTATCTGTCTCTCTCTGTTTCTCTCTCTGTCTCTCTCTGTCTCTGTCTCTGTCTCTCTCTCTCTCTGTCTCTCTCTTTGTCTCTCTGTCTCTCTGTTTTTCTCTGTCTCTCTCCCTTTGTCTCTTTTCTGTCTCTCTCTGTCTCTCTTTTTCTCTCTCAGTATCTCTCTGTCTCTCTCAGTCTTTCTCACTCTGTCTCTGTCTCTCTCTCTCTCTCTGTCTGTCTCCTTTTCTTTCTCTCTATCTGTCCTTCATGTCTTTCTCTGTCTCTCTCTTTCTTTCTCTGTCTCTCTTTGTGTCTCTCTCTGTCTCACTCTCTCCGTCTCTCTCTGTTTCTCTCTGTGTCTCTCTCTGTCTCTTTTCTCTCTTTGTCTCTCTGTATCTCTATGCTCTCTTTGTGTAACTCTCTGTCTCTCTCTTTTGCTCTCTGTCTCTCTCTCTGTCTCTCTTTGTCTCTCTATGTCTCCCTCCCTCTCTGTATCTCTCTGTCTCTCTCAGTCTCTATCTCTGTCTCTCTCAGTCTCTCTCTGTCTCTCTCTGTCTCTATCTGTCTCTCTCTGTCTCTCTCTGTCTCTCTCTTTGTCTCTCTCTGTCTAACTCTCTCTCTATCTCTCTCTGTGTCTCTCTCTGTGTCTATCACTCTCTCTGTCTCTCTATGTCTCTCTCTTTCTCTTTCTGTCTCTCCCTCTGTCTCTCTCTTTCTCTTTCTCTGTCTCTCCCTCTGTCTCTCTCTGTTTGTCTCTCTGTCTCTCTCTCTGTCTCTCTCTTTCTCTTTCTCTGTCTCTCCCTCTGTCTATCTCTGTGTCTCTCTCTGTATCTCTCTCTGTCTCTCTCTGTCTCTGTCTTTCTCTCTGTTTCTCTCTTTCTCTCTCTCTGTCTCTCTCTCTGTGTCTCTCTCTGTATTTCTCAGTCATTCTCTTTGTCTTAGTCTCTCTCTCTGTCTCTCTCTGTCTCTTGCTCTGTCTCTCTATCTTTCTCTCTGTCTGTCTCTGTCTCTCTCTCTGTCTCTTTTCTGTCTCTCTCTGTCTCTCTCTCTGTCTCTCTCTTTCTCTTTCTCTGTCTCTCCCTCTATCTCTTTGTCTCTCTCTGTCTCTCTCTCTCTTTGTCTCTCTCTGTATTTCTCAGTCATTCTCTTTGTCTCTGTCTCTCTCTGTGACTATCTCTGTCTCTATTTCTGTCTCTCTCTGTCTCTCTCTGTCTTTCTCAGTCACTCCCTTTGTCTCTGTCTCTCTCTGTCTCTCTCTGTCTCTCTCTGTTTCTCTCTCTGTCTCTCTCTCTGTCTGTCTCTGTCTCTATCTCTTACTCTCTCTGTCTCTCTCTGTCTCTCTCTGTGTCTCTTTTTCTCTATCTCTGTCTAACTCTGTCTCTCTCTGTCTCTCTCTGTCTCTGTCTCTCTCTCTGTCTCTCTCTGTCTCTCTCTCTGTATCTCTCTCTGTCTCTCTCTGTGTCTATCTCTGTCTCTCTCTGTGTCTCTCTGTGTCTCTTTCTCTCTATCTCTGTTTATCTCTGTCTCTCTCTGTCTCTCTCAGTCTCTCTCTCTCTCTGTCTCTCTCTGTCTCTATCTCTTACTCTCTCTGTCACTCTCTGTCTCTCTCTGTGTCTCTTTCTCTCTCTCTGTCTCTCTCTGTCTCTCCATGTCTCTCTCGTCTCTCTCTCTCTCTCTGTCTCTCTCTGTGTCTCTCTCGGTCTCTCTATCTGTCTCTCTCTGTCTCTCTCTTTGTCTCTCTCTGTCTAACTCTCTCTCTATCTCTCTCTGTGTCTCTCTCTGTGTCTATCACTCTCTCTGTCTCTCTCTATGTCTCTCTCTTTCTCTTTCTCTGTCTCTCCCTCTGTCTCTCTCTTTCTCTTTCTCTGTCTCTCCCTCTGTCTCTCTCTGTGTCTCTCTCTGTATCTCTCTCTGTCTCTCTCTGTCTCTGTCTTTCTCTCTGTTCCTCTCTTTGTCTCTCTCTGTCTCTCTCTCTCTCTGTGTCTCTCTCTCTATTTCTCAGTCATTCTCTTTGTCTCAGTCTCTCTCTCTGTCTCTCTCTGTCTCTTGCTCTGTCTCTCTATCTTTCTCTCTCTGTGTCTCTCTCTGTCTCTTTCTCTGTCTCTCTCTGTCTCTTTCTCTGTCTCTCTCTCTGTCTCTCTCTGTCTCTTTATCTGTCTCCCTCTGTCTCTCCCTGTCTCTCTCTCAGTCCCTCTCTGTCTCTCTCTGTGTCTCCCTGTGTCTCTCTCTATCTCTGTCTCTCTCTGTGTCTCTCTGTGTCTTTCTCTGTCTCTCTCTGTCTCTCTCTGTCTCTCATTTTCTCTCTCGGTCTCTCTCTGTCTCTAACTCTGTCTCTTTCTGTTTATCTCCTGTCTCTCTCTGTCTCTCTCTGTGTCTCTCTATGTCTTTATCTGTTTCATGTGTCTCTTTCTCTGTCTCTCTTTGTCTCTCTATGTCTCCCTCCCTCTCTGTATCTCTCTGTCTCTCTCAGTCTCTATCTCTGTCTCTCTCAGTCTCTCTCTGTCTCTCTCTGTCTATCTGTGTGTCTCTCTCTGTCTCTCTCTGTCTCTCTCGGTCTCTATCTCTGTCTCTCTCTGTCTCTCTATGTCTCTCTCTGTCTCTCTGTCTCTCTCTGTCTCCCTCTGTGTCTCTCTCTGTCTCTCATTGTCTCTCTCTGTCTCTCTGTCTCTCTCTGTCTCTCAGTCTCTCTCCCTTTGTCTCTGTCTCTCTCTATCTCTCTCTTTGTCTCTGTCTCTCTCTGTCTCTCTCTTTGTCACTCTCTCTCTCTCTCTTTGTCTCTCTCTGTCTAACTCTCTCTCTATCTCTCTCTGTGTCTCTCTCTGTGTCTATCACTCTCTCTGTCTCTCTTTCTGTCTCTCTCTGTTTCTATCTCTGTCTCTCTCTGTCTCTCTCTTTGTCTCTGTCGCTCTCTGTTTGTCTCTCTGTCTCTCTCAGTCTCTCTCACTCTGTCTCTGTCTCTCTCTGTTTCTCTCTATGTGTTTCTCTGTGTCTCTGTCTCTGTATCTCTGTCTCTCTGTCTGTCTCTCTCTCTGTCTTTCTTTGTCTCTCTCTGTGTCTCTCTCTGTCTCTCTATGTCTCTCTCTCTGTATGTCTCTGTCTATCTCTGTTTCTCTCTCTGTATGTCTCAGTCTCTTTCACTCAGTCTCTGTCTCTCTCTGTGTCTTTCTTGTCTCTCTCTGTCTCTCTCTGTCTCTCATTGTCTGTCTCGGTCTCTCTCTGTCTCTAACTCTTTCTCTCCCTGTTTATCTCCAGTTTCTCTCTGTCTCTCTCTGTGTCTCTCTATGTCTCTATCTGTTTCATGTGTCTCTCTCTCTGTCTCTCTTTGTCTCTCTCTGTCTCCCTCCCTCTCTGTATCTCTCTGTCTCTCTCAGTCTCTATCTCAGTCTCTCTCAGTCTCTCTCTGTCTCTCTCTGTCTCTCTCTCTGTCTCCCTCTCTGTATCTCTCTCTCTGTCTCTCTCTGTGTCTCTCTCTGTCTCTCTCTGTGTCTCTCTGTGTCTCTTTCTCTCTATCTCTGTCTATCTCTGTCTCTCTCTGTCTCTCTCAGTCTCTCTCTCTCTCTGTCTCTCTCTGTTTCTCTCTCTGTCTCTGTCTGTCTCTCTCTGTCTCTATCTCTTACTCTCTCTGTCTCTCTCTGTCTCTCTCTGTGTCTCTTTCTCTCTATCTCTGTCTATCTCTGTCTCTCTCTGTCTCTCTCTCTCTCTGTCTCACTCTGTCTCTCTGTATCTCTCTCTGTGTCTCTCTCTGTCTCTCTCTGTGTCTCTATGTGTCTCTCTCTGTCTCTCTCTCTGTCTCTCTCCATCTTTCTCTGTTTCTTTCTTTGTGTCTCTCTGTCTCTCTCTCTGTCTCTCACTGTCTCTATCTCTTACTCTCTCTGTCTCTCTCTGTCTCTCTCTGTGTCTCTTTCTCTCTCTCTGTCTCTCTCTGTCTCTCTCTGTCTCTCTCGTCTCTCTCTGTCTCTCTCTCTGTCTCTCTCTGGGTCTTTCTCTGTCTCTCTTTCTGCCTCTCTCTGTCTCTCTGTGTCTCTCTCTGTCTCTTTTCTGTCTCTCTCTGTCTCTCTCTTTCTCTTTCTCTGTCTCTCCCTCTGTCTATCTCTGTGTCTCTCTCTGTATCTCTCTCTGTCTCTCTCTGTTTCTGTCTTTCTCTCTGTTTCTCTCTTTGTCTCTCTCTGTCTCTCTCTCTGTGTCTCTCTCTGTATTTCTCAGTCATTCTCTTTGTCTCTGTCTCTCTCTCTGTCTCTCTCTGTCTCTTGCTCTGTCTCTATCTTTCTCTCTCTGTGTCTCTCTCTGTCTCTTTCTCTGTCTCTCTCTCTGTCTCTCTCTGTCTCTTTCTCTGTCTCTCTCTCTGTCTCTCTCTGTCTCTTTATCTGTCTCACTCTGTCTCTCCCTGTCTCTCTCTCAGTCCCTCTCTGTCTCTCTCTGTGTCTCCCTGTGTCTCTCTCTATCTCTGTCTCTCTCTGTGTCTCTCTATGTCTCTCTCTGTTTCTCTCTCTGTCTCTCTCTTTCTCTGTCTCTGTCTCTGTATCTCTCTCTGTCTCTCTCTGTCTTTCTCTGTCTCTCTCCCGTTGTCTCTTTTCTGTCTCTCTCTGTCTCTCTTTGTCTCTCTCAGTATCTCTCTGTCTCTCTCAGTCTCTCTCACTCTGTATCTATCTCTCTCTCTCTGTGTGTCTGTCTCCTTTTCTTTCTCTCTATCTGTCCTTCTCTGTCTTTCTCTGTCTCTCTCTTTCTTTCTCTGTCTCTCTTTGTGTCTGTCTCTGTCTCACTCTCTCTGTCTCTCTCTGTTTCTCTCTGTGTCTCTCTCTGTCTCTCTTCTCTCTTTGTCTCTCTGAATCACTATGCTCTCTTTGTGTAACTCTCTGTCTCTCTCTTTTGCTCTCTGTGTCTCTCTGTGTCTCTCTGTGTCTCTCTCTGTCTCTCTCGTCTCTCTCTGTCTCTCTCACTGTCTCTCTCTGTGTCTCTGTGTTTCTCTCTCTGTCTCTCTCTCTGTCTCTTTTCTGTCCTTCTCTGTCTCTCTCACTGTCTCTCTATTTGTCTCTCTCTTTTTCTTTCTCTGTCTCTCCCTCTGTCTCTGTGTCTCTCTCTGTATCTCTCTCTGTCTCTCTCTGTCTCTGTCTGTCTCTCTCTCTGTCTCTCTCTGTCTCTCTCTGTCTGTCTCTGTCTCTATCTGTCTCTCTCTCTGTCTCTCTCTATGTCTCTCTCTGTTTTTCTCTGTCTCTCTCTGTGTCTCTCTCTCTATCTCTGTCTATCTCTGTCTCTCTCTGTCTCTCTGTCTCTCTGTGTCTCTCTCTGTCTCTCTCTCTGTATCTCTCTCTGTCTCTCTCTGTCTCTCTTTCTTGTATCTCTCTCTCTCTGTCTCTCTCTGTGTCTCTCTCTGTCTCTCTCTGTGTCTCTCACTGTCTCTCTCTGTCTCTCTCTCTGTCTCTCTCCGTCTATCTCTTTTTCTTTCTTTGTCGCTCTCTGTCTCTCTCTCTGTCTCTCTCTGTCTCTCTCTGTCTCTCTCATCTCTCTTTGTCTCACTATCTGTATCTCTCTGTCTCTCTCTGTCTGTCTCTGTCTCTCTCTCTGTCTCTTTTCTGTCTCTCTCTGTCTCTCTCTTTCTCTTTCTCTGTCTCTCCCTCTGTCTATCTCTGTGTCTCTCTCTGTATCTCTCTCTGTGTCTCTCTCTGTATTTCTCAGTCATTCTCTTTGTCTCTGTCTCTCTCTCTGTCTCTCTCTTTCTCTATTTCTGTCTCTCTATGTCTCTCTCTCTGTCTCTCTCTGTTTCTTCCAGTGTCTCTCCCCATCTCTCTCTGTCTCTATCTCTATCTCTCTGAGTCTCTCTCTGTCTCTCTCTCTGTCTCTCTCTGTCTCTATCTCTGTCTCTCTCTCTGTGTCTCTCTCTGTCTCTGTCTGTCTCTCTCTCTCTCTTCTCTGTGTCTCTCTGTGTCTCTCTCTGTCTCTCTTTGTGTCTCTCTCTGTCCCTCACTGTCTCTCTCTGTCTGTCTCTGTCTCTCTCTGGCTCTCTCTGTGTCTCTCTGTGTCTCTCCATGTCTCTCTCTGTTTCTCTCTCTGTCTCTCTCTCTGTTTCTCTTTGTCTCTCTCTGTGTCTCTCTCTGTCTCTCTCCTCTCTCTCTCTGTATCTCTCTGTTTCTCTCTGTCTCTCTGTCTGTTTCTGTCTCTTTCTGTCTCTCTCTATATATCTCTCTGTCTCTCTCTGTGTCTTTCTTTGTCTCACTCTGTCTCTATCTGTCTCTTTCTTTCTCTCTCTGTGTCTCTCTACTCTCTTTGTCTCTCTCTGTATGTCTCTGTCATCTCTGTGTCTCTCTCTGTCTCTCTCTCTGTCTCTCTCTGTCTCTCTGTCTCTCTGTGTTTCTCACAGTGTCTTTCTCTGTCTCTCTCTCTGTCTCTATATCTGTCTCTCTCTGTCTCTCTCTCCGTTTCTCTCTCGGTCTCTCTCTGTCTTTCTCTGTCCCTCTTTTTCTCTCTCTCTTTGTCTCTTTTCTGTATCTATGTCTCTCTCTCTGTCTATCTCTGTCTCTCTCTCACTATCTCTGTCTCTCTCTGTCTCTCTCTCCGTTTCTCTCTCGGTCTCTCTCTGTCTCTCTCATTCACTCTCTTTGTCTCTGTCTCTCTTTCTTTCTCCCTCTGTCTCTCTCTCTGTCTCTCTCTTTCTCTCTCTGTGTCTCTCTGTGTCCTCTCTGTCTCTCTCTGTCTCTGTATCTGTCTCTCTCTGTCTCTATCTATGTCTCTCTCTGTGTCTCTCTCTGTCTCTCTCTCTGTCTCTCTCTGTCTCTTTCTCTTTCTCTCTCTGTGTCTCTCTCTGTCTCTATCTCTGTCTCTCTCTGTGTCTCTCTCTGTCTCTCTCTCTGTGTCTCTCTGTCTCTCTCAGTCTCTCACTGCCTCTCTCTTCTCTCTTTGTCTCTCTCTCTGTATGTCTCTGTCTCTCTGTTTCTCTCTCTGTCTCTCTCTCTGTCTCTCTCTGTCTCTATCTCTTACTCTCTCCTTCTCTCTCTGTCTCTCTCTGTCTCTCTCTGTGTCTCTTTCTCTCTATCTCTGTCTATCTCTGTCTCTCTCTCTGTCTCTCTCTCTGTCTCTGTCTCTCTCTGTGTCTCTCTGTGTCTCCCTCTGTCTCTGTCTGTGTCTCTCTCTGTCTCTCTCTGTTTCTCACTCTGTCTCTCTCTCTGTCTCTTTCGCTCTATCTCTGTCTATCTCTGTCTCTCTCTCTCTCTGTCTCTCTCTCTGTGTCCTTCTCTGTCTCTCTCTGTGTCTCTCTGTGTCTCTTTCCTTCTCTCTCTGTCTCTCTCTGTCTCTCGCTGTGTCTCTTTCTCTCTATCTCTGTCTATCTCTGTCTCTCACTCTCTGTGTCTCTCTCTCTCTGTCTCTCTCTGTCTTTCTCAGTCACTCCCTTTGTCTTTGTCTCTCTCTCTGTCTCTCTCTCTGTCTCTCTCTGTTTCTCTCTCTGTCTCTCTCTCTGTCTCTCTCTGTGTCTCTCTGTCTCTCTCTGTCTCTCTATGTCTCTCTCTGTCTCTCTCTGTCTCTCTCTCTGTCTCTCTCTGTCTCTCTCTCTGTCTCTCTCCTCTCTCTCTCTGTATCTCTCTGTTTCTCTCTGTCTCTCTGTCTGTTTCTGTCTCTTTCTGTCTCTATATATCTCTCTGTCTCTCTCTGTGTCTTTCTTTGTCTCACTCTGTCTCTATCTGTCTCTTTCTTTCTCTCTCTGTGTCTCTCTCTCTCTGTCTCTTTCTGTCTCCTTCTGTCTCTCTCTGTCTCTCTCTACTCTCTTTGTCTCTCTCTGTATGTCTCTGTCATCTCTGTGTCTCTCTCTGTCTCTCTCTCTGTCTCTCTCTGTCTCTCTGTCTCTCTGTGTTTCTCACAGTGTCTTTCTCTGTCTCTCTCTCTGTCTCTATATCTGTCTCTCTCTGTCTCTCTTCGTTTCTCTCTCGGTCTCTCTCTGTCTTTCTCTGTCCCTCTTTTTCTCTCTCTCTTTGTCTCTTTTCTGTATCTATGTCTCTCTCTCTGTCTATCTCTGTCTCTCTCTCACTATCTCTGTCTCTCTCTGTCTCTCTCTCCGTTTCTCTCTCAGTCTCTCTCTGTCTCTCTCATTCACTCTCTTTGTCTCTGTCTCTCTTTCTTTCTCCCTCTGTCTCTCTCTCTGTCTCTCTCTTTCTCTCTCTGTGTCTCTCTGTGTCCTCTCTGTCTCTCTCTGTCTCTGTATCTGTCTCTCTCTGTCTCTATCTATGTCTCTCTCTGTGTCTCTCTCTGTCTCTCTCTCTGTCTCTCTCTGTCTCTTTCTCTTTCTCTCTCTGTGTCTCTCTCTGTCTCTATCTCTGTCTCTCTCTGTGTCTCTCTCTGTCTCTCTCTCTGTGTCTCTCTGTCTCTCTCAGTCTCTCACTGCCTCTCTCTTCTCTCTTTGTCTCTCTCTCTGTATGTCTCTATCTCTCTGTTTCTCTCTCAGTCTCTCTCTCTGTCTCTCTCTGTCTCTATCTCTTACTCTCTCCTTCTCTCTCTGTCTCTCTCTGTCTCTCTCTGTGTCTCTTTCTCTCTATCTCTGTCTATCTCTGTCTCTCTCTCTCTGTCTCTCTCTCTGTCTCTGTCTCTCTCTGTGTCTCTCTGTGTCTCCCTCTGTCTCTGTCTGTGTCTCTCTCTGTCTCTCTCTGTTTCTCACTCTGTCTCTCTCTCTGTCTCTTTCGCTCTATCTCTGTCTATCTCTGTCTCTCTCTCTCTCTCTGTCTCTCTCTCTGTGTCCTTCTCTGTCTCTCTCTGTGTCTCTCTGTGTCTCTTTCCTTCTCTCTCTGTCTCTCTCTGTCTCTCGCTGTGTCTCTTTCTCTCTATCTCTGTCTATCTCTGTCTCTCACTCTCTGTGTCTCTCTCTCTCTGTCTCTCTCTGTCTTTCTCAGTCACTCCCTTTGTCTTTGTCTCTCTCTCTGTCTCTCTCTCTGTCTCTCTCTGTTTCTCTCTCTGTCTCTCTCTCTGTCTCTCTCTGTGTCTCTCTATCTCTCTCTGTCTCTCTATGTCTCTCTCTGTCTCTCTCTGTCTCTCTCTCTCTGTCTCTCTCTGTCTCTCTCTCTGTCTCTCTCTCTGTATCTCTCTCTGTATCTCTCTCTCTGTCTCTCTCTCTGTCTCTCTCTGTGTCTCTCTGTGTCTCTCTGTGTCTCTCTCTGTCTCTCTCTCTGTCTCTTTCTGTGTCTCTCTGTGTCTCTCTCTGTCTCTCTCTGTGTCTCTCTCTGTTTCTCTCTCTGTCTCTCTCTTTCTCTTTCTCTGTCTCCCCCTCTGTCTATCTCTGTGTCTCTCTCTGTATCTCTCCCCGTCTCTGTCTGTCTCTGTCTGTCTCTCTCTGTCTCTCTCTTTCTCTTTCTCTGTCTCTCCCTCTATCTCTTTGTCTCTGTCTCTCTCTCTGAGTCTCTCTCTGATTTTCTCAGTCATTCTCTTTGTTGCTGTCTCTCTCTGCGTCTCTCTCTGTCTCTATTTCTGTCTCTCTCTGTCTCTCTCTGTCTTTCTCAGTCACTCCCTTTGTCTCTGTCTCTCTCTCTGTCTCTCTCTGACTCTCTCTGTTTCTCTCTCTGTCTCTCGCTCTGTCTCTCTCTGTCTCTATCTCTTACTCTCTCTGTCTCTGTCTGTCTCTCTCTGTCTCTCTCTGTGTCTCTTTTTCTCTATTTCTGTCTATCTCTGTCTCTCTCTGTCTCTCTCTGTCTCTCTCTCTCTGTCTCTCTCTCTGTATCTCTCTCTCTGTCTCTCTCT